>NW_027040452.1:263472-375972 GCF_034236695.1 Oncorhynchus nerka
CCCATGATTAGATAGTGAACAACCCCATGATTAGATAGGGAACAACCCCATGTGATTAGATAGGGAACAACCCCATGCCATGATTAGATAGTGAACAACCCCATGCCGTGATTAGATAGTGAAAAAACACACCAATCTCTTTCCTAATTTCTTTAAACAATAAAAGCTCATTTACGAAAATTTACGAAAAGTGAGATATCGCGTTTTGGAATGAAACTCTTCTTATGTTTCCCCATCTGAGCTCAGAGTAGATGAGAGATGTAATGTTTGTCTCTGTTGTGTTGAAGCCCAATCAAGCAGGAGAGACCAGCCTCCCCTCTTCCCAGCTGTGTGTCCATGAAGAGTGACAAGTCTATGGGTGTACCTATATTCTTTAGAGAGGAAGATATTTATACTGAACAAAGGTAAGAAGAACTCATGAGTCATGGTCAGTGAGTTAAACAACACCGTCTCTAGTCATTTCTCCTCTCCCATTTTCCCATTTATTGTTGTTGTTTTCATAATCCATAGGCTCATCATTTTTTCCATTTTCATAGTCCTTAAACAATATTAAACAAACACAACATTCCCTCCCTGTGTGTGTGTGTGTGTGTGTGTGTGTGTGTGTGTGTGTGTGTGTGTGTGTGTGTGTGTGTGTGTGTGTGTGTGTGTGTGTGTCTGAACTCCCTGGATGAGGAGAAGTAATCTCTATTCTGATTGTCTAGTCACTTTTACCTCTACCTACATGTACATATTATCTCAATTATAGTCTCATTATTACCTCAACTACCTGGTACCCTGCACATTGACTCAGTACTGGTACTCCTTATAGTCTCATTATTACCTCAACTACCTGGTACCCTGCACACTGACTCAGTACTGGTTCTCCTTATAGTCTCATTATTACCTCAACTACCTGGTACCCTGCACATTGCCTCAGTACTGGTACTCCTTATAGTCTCATTATTACCTCAACTACCTGGTACCCTGCACATTGACTCAGTACTGGTACTCCTTATAGTCTCATTATTACCTCAACTACCTGGTACCCTGCACATTGACTCAGTACTGGTACTCCTTATAGCCTCATTATTACCTCAACTACCTGGTACCCTGCACATTGACTCAGTACTGGTTCTTTTTATAGTCTCATTATTACCTCAACTACCTGGTACCCTGCACATTGACTCAGTACTGGTACTCCTTATAGTCTCATTATTACCTCAACTACCTGGTACCCTGCACATTGACTCAGTACTGGTACTCCTTATAGTCTCATTATTACCTCAACTACCTGGTACCCTGCACATTGACTCAGTACTGGTTCTCCTTATAGTCTCATTATTACCTCAACTACCTGGTACCCTGCACATTGACTCAGTACTGGTTCTCCTTATAGTCTCATTATTACCTCAACTACCTGGTACCCTGCACATTGACTCAGTACTGGTTCTCCTTATAGCCTCATTATTACCTCAACTACCTGGTACCCTGCACATTGACTCAGTACTGGTTCTCCTTATAGTCTCATTATTACCTCAACTACCTGGTACCCTGCACATTGACTCAGTACTGGTTCTCCTTATAGCCTCATTATTACCTCAACTACCTGGTACCCTGCACATTGACTCAGTACTGGTTCTCCTTATAGTATCATTATTACCTCAACTACCTGGTACCCTGCACATTGACTCAGTACTGGTTCTCCTTATAGTCTCATTATTACATAACATAACATAACTTCTTTAAACAATAAAAGCTAATCTATGAACATTTCTGAAAAGTGATATATAGCATTTTGGAATGAAACTCTTCTTATGTTTCCCCATCTGAGCTCAGTGTAGATGAGAGATGTAATGTTTGTCTCTGTTGTGTTGAAGACCAATCAAGCAGGAGAGACCAGCCTCCCCTGTTCCCAGCTGTGTGTCCATGAAGAGTGACCAGTCTATGGAACCTCCTCTATACTTTAGAGAGGGAGACTTTTCTACTGAACAAAGGTAAGAAGAACTCATGGGTCCTGGTCAGTGAGTTAAACAACACTGTCTCTAGTCATTTCTCCTCCCATTTTCCCATTTATTGTTGTTGTTTTCATAATCCATAGGCTAATCATTTTGTCCATTCTCATAGTCCTTAAACAATATTAAACAAACACAACATTCCCTCCCTGTGTGTGTGTGTGTGTGTGTGTGTGTGTGTGTGTGTGTGTGTGTGTGTGTGTGTGTGTGTGTGTGTGTGTGTGTGTGTGTGTGTGTGTGAACTCCCTGGATGAGGAGAAGTAATCTCTATTCTGATTGTCTAGTCACTTTTACCTCTACCTACATGTACATATTATCTCAATTATAGTCTCATTATTACCTCAACTACCTGGTACCCTGCACATTGACTCAGTACTGGTACTCCTTATAGTCTCATTATTACCTCAACTACCTGGTACCCTGCACATTGACTCAGTACTGGTACTCCTTATAGCCTCATTATTAGCCTGTCTATAACTACTTTAACAAACAGTGACTTATTATTATTATTATTATTATTGTTGCTGTACTGTCTATAACTACCTTAACAAACAGTGACTTATTATTATTATTATTATTGTTGCTGTACTGTCTATAACTACCTTAACAAACAGTGACTTATTATTATTATTATTATTGTTGCTGTACTGTCTATAACTACCTTAACAAACAGTGACTTATTATTATTATTATTATTGTTGCTGTACTGTCTATAACTACCTTAACAAACAGTAACTTATTATTATTATTATTATTATTATTGTTGCTGTACTGTCTATAACTACCTTAACAAACAGTGACTTATTATTATTATTATTGTTGCTGTACTGTCTATAACTACCTTAACAAACAGTGACTTATTATTATTATTATTATTATTATTGTTGCTGTACTGTCTATAACTACCTTAACAAACAGTGACTTATTATTATTATTATTATTATTATTATTATTGTTGCTGTACTGTCTATAACTACCTTAACAAACAGTGACTTATTATTATTATTATTATTATTATTATTATTGTTGCTGTACTGTCTATAACTACCTTAACAAACAGTGACTTATTATTATTATTATTATTATTATTATTATTGTTGCTGTACTGTCTATAACTACCTTAACAAACAGTGACTTATTATTATTATTATTGTTGCTGTACTGTCTATAACTACCTTAACAAACAGTGTCTTATTATTATTATTATTATTATTGTTGCTGTACTGTCTATAACTACCTTAACAAACAGTGACTTATTATTATTATTATTGTTGTTGTACTGTCTATAACTACCTTAACAAACAGTGACTTATTATTATTATTATTATTGTTGCTGTACTGTCTATAACTACCTTAACAAACAGTGACTTATTATTATTATTATTATTATTATTATTATTATTATTATTGTTTCTGTACTGTCTATAACTACCTTAACAAACAGTGACTTATTATTATTATTATTGTTGTTGCTGTACTGTCTATAACTACCTTAACAAACAGTGACTTATTATTATTATTATTATTGTTGCTGTACTGTCTATAACTACCTTAACAAACAGTGACTTATTATTATTATTATTATTGTTGCTGTACTGTCTAGAACTACCTTAACAAACAGTGACTTATTATTATTATTATTATTATTATTGTTGCTGTACTGTCTATAACTACCTTAACAAACAGTGACTTATTATTATTATTATTATTATTATTATTATTGTTGCTGTACTGTCTATAACTACCTTAACAAACAGTGACTTATTATTATTATTATTATTATTATTATTATTATTGTTGCTGTACTGTCTATAACTACCTTAACAAACAGTGACTTATTATTATTATTATTATTATTATTATTATTATTGTTGCTGTACTGTCTATAACTACCTTAACAAACAGTGACTTATTATTATTATTATTATTATTATTATTATTATTGTTGCTGTACTGTCTATAACTACCTTAACAAACAGTGACTTATTATTATTATTATTATTATTATTATTATTATTGTTGCTGTACTGTCTATAACTACCTTAACAAACAGTGACTTATTATTATTATTATTATTGTTGCTGTACTGTCTATAACTACCTTAACAAACAGTGACTTATTATTATTATTATTGTTGTTGTACTGTCTATAACTACCTTAACAAACAGTGACTTATTATTATTATTATTATTATTGTTGCTGTACTGTCTAGAACTACCTTAACAAACAGTGACTTATTATTATTATTATTATTATTATTATTATTATTGTTGCTGTACTGTCTATAACTACCTTAACAAACAGTGACTTATTATTATTATTATTATTGTTGCTGTACTGTCTATAACTACCTTAACAAACAGTGACTTATTATTATTATTATTATTATTATTATTATTGTTGCTGTACTGTCTATAACTACCTTAACAAACAGTGACTTATTATTATTATTATTGTTGCTGTACTGTCTATAACTACCTTAACAAACAGTGACTTATTATTATTATTGTTATTGTTGCTGTACTGTCTATAACTACCTTAACAAACAGTGACTTATTATTATTATTATTGTTGCTGTACTGTCTATAACTACCTTAACAAACAGTGACTTATTATTATTATTATTATTGTTGCTGTACTGTCTATAACTACCTTAACAAACAGTGACTTATTATTATTATTATTATTATTATTATTGTTGCTGTACTGTCTATAACTACCTTAACAAACAGTGACTTATTATTATTATTATTATTATTATTATTATTGTTGCTGTACTGTCTATAACTACCTTAACAAACAGTGACTTATTATTATTATTATTATTATTGTTGCTGTACTGTCTATAACTACCTTAACAAACAGTGACTTATTATTATTATTATTGTTGCTGTACTGTCTATAACTACCTTAACAAACAGTGACTTATTATTATTATTATTATTATTATTGTTGTTGTACTGTCTATAACTACCTTAACAAACAGTGACTTATTATTATTATTATTATTATTATTGTTGCTGTACTGTCTATAACTACCTTAACAAACAGTGACTTATTATTATTATTATTATTATTGTTGCTGTACTGTCTATAACTACCTTAACAAACAGTGACTTATTATTATTATTATTATTATTGTTGCTGTACTGTCTAGAACTACCTTAACAAACAGTGACTTATTATTATTATTACATTACCATGGAGATGAAATGTCACAACTATGTTTTCAAACAGTGATGCATTAAATCATCTATTGTTTCTGTGTCTGTTAATAAATGTTTATAAGAGATAATTAATAAATGAGTAACTTATTGATTATTAAATAATTACTGTGTTAACTACAACCAACATGTTGGATCTATTTTAGTTGTCACTGTGTTAACCTCAACAACATGCTGTATCTCTTTTATTGTTGTCACTGTGTTAACCACAACCAACATGTTGGATCTCTGTTTAGTTGTCACTGTGTTAACTACAACCAACATTTTGGATCTCTGTTTAGTTGTCACTGTGTTAACTACAACCAACATGTTGGATCTCTGTTTAGGGGTCAGTGCTCTAAAATGAGTCTCTTGGGGAGAGAGAGGAGGGGCCCTGCCTCTAAAACTAGTCTCTCTGGGGAGAAGAGGAGGGACTTATCTAAAATGAGTCTCTCTGGGAACATGACACAAAGCTAAGAGGTGAGATTACAATTTTTGATATCATTATTATGAGTTTATTTCCAAAATGTTCACATTTGTTTTTTAATCAGAAATGGTTGCTTATGGGTACCTTCAATATTACTGTTCTCAGATTTTTAACTAATATATTTTAGATGGGTATTTATATATATATATATATACAAAAGTACAAAAGCTGACACTACACATCCAATATATATTATGAAAGACAAGTGTAGTGATTTGAAGTTTTTGTAAAGTCATTGTGGAAGAGGTTTTAAACAATTATTGTTGACTATCAACAATGAAAAACCACCGGGGTCTGACAACCTGGATGGAAGATTACTGAGGATAATAGAGGACGATATTACCACTCCTATTTGCCTTATCTTCAATTTAAGCCGACTGGAAAGCATGTGCCCTCAGGCATGAAGGAAAGCTGAAGACATTATGCTACCTAAGAATAGTGAAGCTCCTGTTACTGGTCAAATAGCTGACCAATCAGTCTGTTACAAACTCAGAGTAAACCTCTTGAAAAAAAAATGGTGTTTTAACCTGAAACAATGTTATTTTACAGTAAACAAATTGACAACAGACTTTAGAATGACATTGAACCAGCACAGCACTTAACACAAATGACTGATGATTGGCTGAGAAAATGAATTGATGATTGGCTGAGAGAAATGAATTGAAGATTGACAAGATTTAGGGCCTTCCTCTGTCACCTCCTGGTATAGAGGTCCTGGATGGCAGGAAGCTTGCCCCCAGTGATGTACTGGGCCTTCCTCTGTCACCTCCTGGTATAGAGGTCCTGGATGGCAGGAAGCTTGGCCCCGGTGATGTACTGGGCCTTCTCACTACCCTCTGTGGGCCTTCCTCTGTCACCTCCTGGTATAGAGGTCCTGGGTGGCAGGAAGCTTGGGGTGATGTACTGGGCCTGTGGACTACCCTCTGTAGGGCCTTCCTCTGTCACCTCCTGGTATAGAGGTCCTGGGTGGCAGGAAGCTTGGCCCTGTGATGTACTGGGCCTTCCTCTGACACCGCCTGGTATATAGGTCCTGGATGGCAGGAATCTTGGCCCTGTGATGTACTGGGCCTTCCTCTGTCACCTCCTGGTATAGAGGTCCTGGATGGCAGGAAGCTTCTGGCCCCGAGTGATGTACTGGGCCTTCCTCTGTCACCGCCTGGTATAGAGGTCCTGGATGGCAGGAAGCTTGGCCCCGGTGATGTGATGTGCTGGGCTGTGGACGCACTGCCTCTGTAGTGCCTTGTGGTCGGTGGCCAGCAGTTGCCGAACCAGGCAGTAATGCCACCAGTCAGGATGCTCTCGATGGTGCAGCTGTAGAATATTTTAAGGATCTGAGGACCCATGTCAAATGGTTTCAGTCTCTGAGGGGGAATAGGTTTTGTTCTCAATCCGGGGCCCTCTTTACGACTGTCTTGGTGTGTTTGGACCATTCTAGTTTGTTGTTGATGTGGACACCAAGGAATTCTGTTTACTGGTAATTTCTAATCATTTGATGTTGATGTTGTTGAGGGAGAGAGAGAGAGAGACAGAGAGAGAGAGAGAGAGAGACAGAGAGGGGGAGAGGGAGAGGGTCTGTGGAGGTACTGCAGGGGTTCTCAATCCGGGGTCTGTGGAGGTACTGCAGGGGTTCTCAATCGGGGCTCTGTGGAGGTACTGCAGGGGTTCTCAATCCGGGGTCTGGGGAGGTACTGCAGGGGTTCTCAATCCGGGGTTTGTGGAGGTACTGCAGGGGTTCGCGGCACCCTGACTGTACTCGTTGTAATGTTAGACATTTGATAGAATTTTCACATGACACGACCACTTTGCCTATTCTGAATTATTGCCTAATATAATAGAATGCATCTTTTAGACAATATAACCGTTATATCTACACTTCTGTTTAACAACTCTAAATATCTTTGACATAGTAGGTATCATGTCCCTGCCAATAATGTTGCCTACAACGTTGCATACAATGTTCATATTCATTGAACACATATTACACCCCAGACGCCTTCAACTGCCCAGTTTATATCCATCCCCAATTTAGGAGTATTATTTAACAACATGATGTTGTGCTCCAAAGGGAGAACTTGAAATAACATGATGTAGATAATTAAATAACAACATGATGTTGTGCTCCAAAGGGAGAACTTGAAATAACATGATGTAGATAATTAAATAATCAGAAGAACAACGTGTTTATTATTTTACACTCTCAGAAAATAAGGTTCCTTATAGAACCATAAAGGCTTCTATCACTTCCTTAATATATGGAACCACTAAAACATTATCTATATTGTTTGGTTCAGTGAAGAAGAACCTCTGGAGTTCTGATCAACGGAAGGTTAATGTTTAGAGGATGTGAATCAAGCAGCCTTCCAGTCATCAGATCACTTCTGGTGGGTTTTTTCCCGGCCCGGGATTTGAACCAGCCACCTTTTGGCCACAAGCACCAACTCCTTAGCCGCTGGGCGAAAACCTGAGTTAATCTGCCAAAATGTAGACACAATGCTGTGCAGACATAAATGGTATGACTTATTATAATTTTTATGCATAAATCATTGCCAAAAGCACAAGACGTACTGTTGCATGTTGGTCTATATTATTAATGGATTGATCATATAGAAATATAAAACATTCTTTTAACTACTACAATGCAATTACATGTGGAGCAGGAACCACTGACTCACTGCATTATTCTATAGTATTATCAAGACACCTGCTGTTAACTCTTAACTACTCAGGACACCTGCTGTTAACTCTTAACTACTTAGGACACCTGCTGTTAACACTTAACTACTCAGGACACCTGCTGTTAACTCTTAACTACTTAGGACACCTGCTGTTAACTCTTAACTACTCAGGACACCTGCTGTTAACTCTTAACTACTTAAGACAGCTCACGAGGTGTCCTAAATATCTGCCGACTAGGTGGGACTAGAGACTTCATGCATAGTTACCCCCCCACTTATACCCATAAGTGTATAATGTCTTTATTCTCAGCACTTATACGACCAATGTTCTACTCTGAGACACTTTTTTTAATGTAACCCACTGTAAAGACTGGGTTTAGTTGATTGTGTTGCACTGATCATGTCCACGTTCTGGAACTGTCCTCACCCAGAAAGGACTGTCCTCGTTATTGTACAGAACTGTCCTGTCCCCGTTCAGAACTGTCCTCATCCCCTTACAGAACTGTCCGCGTCCCTGTACAGAACTGTCCGCGTCCCCGTACAGAACTGTCCTCATCCCCGTACAGAACTGTCCGCGTCCCAGTACAGAACTGTCCCCGTACAGAACTGTCCTCATCCCCGTACAAAACTGTCCCCATACAGAACTGTCCACGTCCCAGTACAGAACTGTCCCCATACAGAACTGTCCGCGTCCCCGTACAGAACTGTCCCCATACAGAACTGTCCACGTCCCAGTACAGAACTGTCCCCATACAGAACTGTCCGCGTCCCCGTACAGAACTGTCCACGTCCCCGTACAGAACTGTCCACGTCCCCGTACAGAACTGTCCACGTCCCCGTACAGAACTGTCCACGTCCCCGTACAGAACTGTCCGCGTCCCAGGACAGAACTGTCCCCATACAGAACTGTCCGCGTCCCCGTACAGAACTGTCCACGTCCCCGTACAGAACTGTCCCCATACAGAACTGTCCACGTCCCCGTACAGAACTGTCCTCGTCCCCGTACAGAACTGTCCACGTCCCCGTACAGAACTGTCCGCGTCCCCGTACAGAACTGTCCACGTCCCAGTACAGGACTGTCCCCATACAGGACTGTCCGCGTCCCCGTACAGAAACGTCCGCGTCCCCGTACAGAACTGTCCGCGTCCCCGTACAGAACTGTCCTCGTCCACGTTCGGTGTGGCGCCAAGGAGATTATCCGGTTATGCGCAGAGTGGACTGAGGTGATCTTGGAGCATAACTACGGAGTTTGTTACAGTGTTGAAACACAGAAGTTTACTGTTCAATTTGCTTTTTTCTTTACGGTCAGGGACAGGATGAGTGTAGCCAGATCCTTTTCACTCTTTTCATTCGTCATCATCATCGAGACGAGGGACAGACGAACGACCTGCTAGCTAGCCAAGCTAGTCGGTACAGCTCGGTAAGCTAGCTAGCTACTCTACCAGCAGCATCCTAGTTATCCTAGCTAGTCGGTACAGCTCGGTAAGCTAGCTAGCTACTCTACCAGCAGCATCCTAGTTATCCTAGCTAGTCAGTACAGCTCGGTAATCTAGCTAGCTACTCTACCAGCAGCCTCCTAGTTATCCTAGCTAGTCGGTACAGCTCGGTAAGCTAGCTAGCTACTCTACCAGCAGCATCCTAGTTACCATAGCTACCACTACATCATCACCGACTGTCTGCATTTCCTGTGGACCGATGGAGTTGACGGATGCTGGCTACCTCTGTCCGGTTCTCCTCTTTCACTAGATGGACGGTAACTTTAGTGTTTAAACCCTCTGTGTCCAAGGACCGAACTTTTGAATATTATTTTCGGGGCCCTCAAGGAGGCTGTAAACATTCCGTTTTTAACAACGCTTTTTTTGGACGAAGTTCATTGCATCCAGTTTCATAATACCAATGAATGTGCTGGGAAAATACGTTTTTCTGGACCAGAATTGACTGAATTAATGTTCAGGCTTATTAATAGCCTAGTGGTTAGAGACAGGTAGCCTAGTGGTTAGAGTGTTGGACTAGTAACTGGAAGGTTGCAAGTTCAAATCCCCGAGCTGACAAGGTACAAATATGCCATTCTGCTCCTGAACAGGCAGTTAACCCACTGTTCCTAGGCTGTCATTGAAAATAAGAATTTGTTCTTAACTGACTTGCCTCGTGAAATATAATTTCAAAACATGAGTATAAAACCAGGTTATAATAAACATGAATCATCATTATATTACTTCACAGTAATCTGTTAAATGCTGTTTCAGTCCTTCCTCTTGTGTTAGCAGTGTGGAAAGGGACAGGAAGAAGCACACAGGAGTTTTCCTGTGAGGGGAGTGGTGGTGTATCCAGGGAGAAAACTAAACTAATCTACTGAAATGTCATTAGGGGTCTTATGCTGCCATCTATTGGAATTATGTAGCAACTGCAGTAGTGAAAGTGTAATTCCTTATTGAAGTAGTATTTACTGTACATAGTCCATCGGTAAATAGCCCACCCAATCTACCTACCTCATCCCCATATTGTTTTTATTTACTTTTCTGCTCTTTTGCACATCAGTATTTCTGCTTGCACATCATCATCTGCTCATCATCATCTATCACTCCAGTGTTTATCTGCTAAATTGTAATTACTTTGCTACTTTATTACCTCCTCACGCCATTTGCACTGTAAATAGACTTTATTTTTCTACTGTACGCTTGTTTATTCCATGTGTAACTCTGTGTTGTTGTATGTGTCACACTGCTTTGCTTTATCTTGGCCAGGTTGCAGTTGTAAATGAGAACTTGTTCCCAACTAGCCTACCTGGTTAAATAAAGGTGTTCTCAACTAGCCTACCTGGTTAAATAAAGGTGTTCTCAACTGGCCTACCTGGTTAAATAAAGGTGTTCTCAACTAGCCTACCTGGTTAAATAAAGGTGGAAAAAAAGGTAAATAAATATATAAATAATAATAAATATATATATATATATTTGTATATTTATATATATATTTAGCAAAAAAAACATGATTATATGTCTCTCTGAAATGAAACATCAATTGATAGATTTTTAACTAATAGATGTCTGCCATTGAACAATCGCCTGATTAACTTGTGAAAAAACACCAAACTCTCATCATTTCTTTAAACAATCATTTATGAACGTTTCTGAAAAGTGATATATAGCGTTTTGGAATGAAACTCTTCTTATGTTTCCCCATCTGAGCTCAGAGTAGATGAGAGATGTAATGTTTGTCTCTGTTGTGTTGAAGACCAATCAAGCAGGAGAGACCAGCCTCCCCTGTTCCCAGCTGTGTGTCCATGAAGAGTGACCAGTCTATGAATCCTCCTATAGAGTTTAGAAAGGGAGACTTTTCTACTGAACAAAGGTAAGAAGAACTCATGGGTCCTGGTCAGTGAGTTAAACAACACTGTCTCTAGTCATTTCTCCTCCCATTTTCCCATTTATTGTTGTTGTTTTCATAATCAATAGGCTCATCCTTTTGTCCATTTTCATAGTCCTAAAACAATATTAAACACAACATTCCCTGTGTGTGTGTGTGTGTGTGTGTGTGTGTGTGTGTGTGTGTGTGTGTCTGAACTCCCTGGATGAGGAGATGTAATCTCTATCCTGATTGCCAAGTCACTTATACCCCGACCTACATGTACATATTACCTCAATTACCTCAACTACCTGGTACCCTGCACATTGACTCAGTACTGGTTCTCCTTATAGTCTCATTATTACCTGAACTACCTGGTACCCTGCACATTGACTCAGTACTGGTTCTCCTTATAGTCTCATTATTACCTGAACTACCTGGTACCCTGCACATTGACTCAGTACTGGTTCTCCTTGTAGTCTCATTATTACCTCAACTACCTGGTACCCTGCACATTGACTCAGTACTGGTACTCCTTATAGTCTCATTATTACCTCAACTACCTGGTACCCTGCACATTGACTCAGTACTGGTTCTCCTTATAGTCTCATTATTACCTCAACTACCTGGTACCCTGCACATTGACTCAGTACTGGATCTCCTTATAGTCTCATTATTAACTCAACTACCTGGTACCCTGCACATTGACTCAGTACTGGTCCTCCTTATAGTCTCATTATTACCTCAACTACCTGGTACCCTGCACATTGACTCAGTACTGGTTCTCCTTATAGTCTCATTATTACCTCAACTACCTGGTACCCTGCACATTGACTCAGTACTGGTACTCCTTATAGCCTCATTATTACCTCAACTACCTGGTACCCTGCACATTGACTCAGTACTGGTACTCCTTATAGCCTCATTATTACCTCAACTACCTGGTACCCTGCACATTGACTCAGTACTGGTTCTCCTTATAGTCTCATTGTTTTTATTTTGTGTTACTATTTCCAAGGTTTAAGGGCAACGTAGCACGTCCTGGTGAACAGGGCAGAGTCCCATATCATCAGGCAAACCAGTAGAAACAGGATCAGCAGCACAACAAGGTAACACGTCCGGATCATGTATCAATACTGATAGGATGGAAAGAAAGGGAGCACTGCTCTCAGATCAGCTTTCTCCATTCAAATATTTCCTTAACATTATAATTATGTCACAATACTGACCACAGATCAGCTTCTATTATCACCTATAGTTTCAAAGATTGAGGAGACATATTCTAATGCTTACCCAATTAAAATGCAGTAAATCCCAGATTTGACATTGTGTTCATGTTACACATCATTAAATATATTGAGACAAATTACAGAGTAGCCTACATGTAGCAAAATAGAACTCAATATACTGAACAATGTGATTGAAATAGGCCTAAAGCCAGTTCATAGTTTAATGCAGTCATCTCGGTTTTCATTTGAAGCAAATTTGTAGAAGTCCCTTGTTTGAATCAATTGCAAAGACATTGTCAACTTTGTTCTGAATTTATCGGTGTCACAGAGAGACGGATAAACCATGTGATTCTATGTTTAGCAGAGATCTTCTGTGTATAAAGTCATGCGGAAGGGCAAAAAATAATCTAACGACTCACTCAGCTGATCTACGAGTGGTGTTAGTTTACTCAGCTGTTCTAGTGGTCTGAGGCAGGTGTTCGTTTACTCAGCTGTTCTAATGGTCTGAGGCAGGTGTTATATTACTCAGCTGTTCTAGTGGTCTGAGGCAGGTGTTAGTTTACTCAGCTGTTCTAGTGGTCTGAGGCAGGTGTTAGTTTACTCAGCTGTTCTAGTGGTCTGAGGCAGGTGTTAGTTTACTCAGCTGTTCTAGTGGTCTGAGGCAGGTGTTATATTACTCAGCTGTTCTAGTGGTCTGAGGCAGGTGTTAGTTTACTCAGCTGTTCTAGTGGTCTGAGGCAGGTGTTAGATTACTCAGCTGTTCTAGTGGTCTGAGGCAGGTGTTAGATTACTCAGCTGTTCTAGTGGTCTGAGGCAGGTGTTAGTTTACTCAGCTGTTCCAGTGGTCTGAGGCAGGTGTTAGATTACTCAGCTGTTCTAGTGGTCTGAGGCAGGTGGTAGATTACTCAGCTGTTCTAGTGGTCTGAGGCAGGTGTTAGATTACTCAGCTGTTCTAGTGGTCTGAGGCAGGTGTTAGATTACTCAGCTGTTCTAGTGGTCTGAGGCAGGTGTTAGATTATTCAGCTGTTCTAGTGGTCTGAGACAGGTGTTAGATTACTCAGCTGTTCTAGTGGTCTGAGGCAGGTGTTAGATTACTCAGCTGTTCTAGTGGTCTGAGGCAGGTGTTAGATTACTCAGCTGTTCTAGTGGTCTGAGGCAGGTGTTATATTACTCAGCTGTTCTAGTGGTCTGAGGCAGGTGTTAGATTACTCAGCTGTTCTAGTGGTCTGAGGCAGGTGTTAGATTACTCAGCTGTTCTAGTGGTCTGAGGCAGGTGTTAGATTACTCAGCTGTTCTAGTGGTCTGAGGCAGGTGTTAGTTTACTCAGCTATTCTAGTGGTCTGAGGTGTTAGTTTACTCAGCTGTTCTAGTGGTCTGAGGCAGGTGGTAGATTATTCAGCTGTTCTAGTGGTCTGAGACAGGTGTTAGATTACTCAGCTGTTCTAGTGGTCTGAGGCAGGTGTTAGATTACTCAGCTGTTCTAGTGGTCTGAGGCAGGTGGTAGATCACTCAGCTGTTCTAGTGGTCTGAGGCAGGTGTTAGATTACTCAGCTGTTCTAGTGGTCTGAGACAGGTGTTTGGTTACTCAGCTGTTCTAGTGGTCTAAGGTGTTAGATTAGCGTTTTCAACGTTAATAACAATGGTTTTTTGAAACTACTCAGGAGACTCCCAGTTAGATTAAATTACTCAGCTTTTATAGTGGTCTGAGGCAGGTGTTAGATTACTCAGCTGTTCTAGTGGTCTGAGGCACACGTGTATCATTTGTACAGTTCTTTATTAAAAATGCAGTTATTTGTTACATTTGACTGTATGACTGATATATATGATATATATTATTACTGTGTTAAACCTAGCAGTACTACTGATTTCTCTGAGAGTGAGGCAGATATATATTATTACTGTGTAAAACCTAGCAGTACTACTGATTTCTCTGAGAGTGAGGCAGATATATATTATTACTGTGTAAAACCTATTAGTACTACTGATTTCTCTGAGAGTGAGACAGATATATATTATTACTGTATAAAACCTAGCAGTACTACTGATTTCTCTGAGAGTGAGGCAGATATATATTATTACTGTGTAAAACCTAGCAGTACTACTGATTTCTCTGAGAGTGAGACAGATATATATTATTACTGTATAAAACCTAGCAGTACTACTGATTTCTCTGAGAGTGAGACAGATATGTAGCACTTAAGAAAAAAACATGTTTATTTGTCTTTTTGAAAGGAAACCATCAAGTGATAGATTTTAAACAAATGCATGTCTGTCATTGAACAACCCCATGCCGTGATTAGATAGTGGAAAAAAACACCAATCTTTTTCATCATTTCTCTAAACAATAAAAGCTCATTTAGATAATTTTCTGAAAAAATAAATACTCCTGGTATATACCAGGTATCTAAACACAGAGTAAATACTCCTGGTATATACCAGGTATCTAATCACAGAGTAAATACTCCTGGTATATACCAGGTATCTAAACACAGAGTAAATACTCCTGGTATATACCAGGTATCTAAACACAGAGTAAATACTCCTGGTATATACCAGGTATCTAAACACAGAGTAAATACTCCTGGTATATACCAGGTATCTAATCACAGAGTAAATACTCCTGGTATATACCAGGTATCTAAACACAGAGTAAATACCAGGTATCTAAACACAGAGTAAATACTCCTGGTATATACCAGGTATCTAATCACAGAGTAAATACTCCTGGTATATACCAGGTATCTAAACACAGAGTAAATACCAGGTATCTAATCACAGAGTAAATACTCCTGGTATATACCAGGTATCTAAGCACAGAGTAAATACTCCTGGTATATACCAGGTATCTAAACACAGAGTAAATACCAGGTATCTAAACACAGAGTAAATACTCCTGGTATATACCAGGTATCTAAACACAGAGTAAATACTCCTGGTATATACCAGGTATCTAAACACAGAGTAAATACTCCTGGTATATACCAGGTTTCTAATCACAGAGTAAATACTCCTGATATTGATACAAATAGCGTGTTTGTGTTCAAAATGTTAAACACAGGTTCTACAAATCCCAGAGCACAAAACAGACAAGGTTGTAAAAATCTAACTTTTAAAAGGTTGTATTCTGTTAACTCATACCCAAGTAAAACTGAATGCTCTTCAACTGATCGCTGCCTGCACCCGCCCACCTGACTAGCATCACTACTCTGGACGGTTCTGACTTAGAATACGTGGACAACTACAAATACCTGGGTGTCTGGTTAGACTGTAAACTCTCCTTCCAGACTCACATTAAGCATCTCCAATCCAAAATTAAATCTAGAATCAGCTTCCTATTTCGCAACAAAGCCTCCTTCACTCATGCTGCCAAACATACCCTCGTAAAACTGACTAGCCTACCGACTGTCATTTACAAAATAGCCTCCAACACTCTACTCAGCAAATCGGATGCAGTCTATCACAGTGCCATCCGTTTTGTCACCAAAGCCCCATACACTACCCACCACTGAGACCTGTATGCTGTTGTTGGCTGGTCCTCACTACACATTCGCCGCCAAACCCACTGGCTCCAGGTTATCTGTAAGTCTTTGCTAGGTAAAGCCACGCTTTATCTCAGCTCACTGGTCACCATAGCAACACCCACTTGTAGCACGCGCTCCAGCAGGTATAGTTCACTGGTCATCCCCAAAGCCAACACCACTATGGCCTGATGGCCTCTATTGCCTTAATTCCCTAATCGTAGCCAACACCACTATGGCACTATGGCCTCTCTATTGCCTTAATTCCCTAATCGTACTACATCTGCACTGAACATAGATTGTTCTATTGTGTTACAGTCCGTTTGCTAATCCCTTTCTATTGTGTAACCGACTGTCCGTTTGCTAATCCCTTTCTATTGTGTTACTGACTGTCCGTTTGTTAATCTCTTTCTATTGTGTTACTGACTGTCCGTTTGCTAATCCCTTTCTATTGTGTTACTGACTGTCCGTTTGCTAATCCCTTTCTATTGTGTTACCGACTGTCCGTTTGCTAATCCCTTTCTATTGTGTTACCGACTGTCCGTTTGCTAATCCCTTTCTATTGTGTTACCGACTGTCCGTTTGCTAATCCCTTTCTATTGTGTTACCGACTGTCCGTTTGCTAATCCCTTTCTATTGTGTTACCGACTGTCCGTTTGCTAATCCCTTTCTATTGTGTTACCGACTGTCCGTTTGCTAATCCCTTTCTATTGTGTTACCGACTGTCCGTTTGCTAATCCCTTTCTATTGTGTTACCGACTGTCCGTTTGCTAATCCCTTTCTATTGTGTTACTGACTGTCCGGTTGCTAATCCCTTTCTATTGTGTTACCGACTGTCCGTTTGCTAATCCCTTTCTATTGTGTTACCGACTGTCCGTTTGCTAATCCCTTTCTATTGTGTTACCGACTGTCCGTTTGCTAATCCCTTTCTATTGTGTTACCGACTGTCCGTTTGCTAATCCATTTACATTTACATTTAAGTCATTTAGCAGACGCTCTTATCCAGAGCGATTTACAAATTGGTCCGTTCACCTTAAGACATCCAGTGGAACAGCCACTTTACAATAGTGCATCTAAATCTTTTAAGGGGGAGGGGTGAGAAGGATTACTTTATCCTATCCTGGTATTCCTGAAAGAGGTGGGGTTTCCTTGTCTCCGGAAGGTGGTGATTGACTCCGCTGTCCTGGCGTCGTGAGGGAGTTTGTTCCACCATTGGGGGCCAGAGCAGCGAACAGTTTTGACTGGGCTGCTAACTGTACTTCCTCAGTGGTAATCTCTTTCTATTGTGTTACCGACTGTCCGTTTGCTAATCCCTTTCTATTGTGTTACCGACTGTCCGTTTGCTAATCCCTTTCTATTGTGTTACCGACTGTCCGTTTGCTAATCCCTTTCTATTGTGTTACTGACTGTCCATTTGCTAATCCCTTTCTATTGTGTTACTGACTGTCCGTTTGCTAATCCCTTTCTATTGTGTTACCGACTGTCCGTTTGCTAATCCCTTTCTATTGTTACCGACTGTCTGTTTGCTAATCCCTTTCTATTGTTACCGACTGTCCGTTTGCTAATCCCTTTCTATTGTGTTACCGACTGTCCGTTTGCTAATCCCTTTCTATTGTTACCGACTGTCCGTTTGCTAATCCCTTTCTATTGTTACTGACTGTCCGTTTGCTAATCCCTTTCTATTGTGTTACTGACTGTCCGTTTGCTAATCCCTTTCTATTGTGTTACTGACTGTCCGTTTGCTAATCCCTTTCTATTGTGTTACCGACTGTCCGTTTGCTAATCCCTTTCTATTGTGTTACAGTCCGTTTGCTAATCCCTTTCTATTGTGTTACAGTCCGTTTGCTAATCCCTTTCTATTGTTACCGACTGTCCGTTTGCTAATCCGTTTCTATTGTTACTGACTGTCCGTTTGCTAATCCCTTTCTATTGTGTTACTGACTGTCCGTTTGCTAATCCCTTTCTATTGTGTTACAGTCCGTTTGCTAATCCCTTTCTATTGTGTTACTGACTGTCCGTTTGCTAATCCCTTTCTATTGTGTTACAGTCCGTTTGCTAATCCCTTTCTATTGTGTTACCGACTGTCCGTTTGCTAATCCCTTTCTATTGTTACCGACTGTCCGTTTGCTAATCCCTTTCTATTGTTACTGACTGTCCGTTTGCTAATCCCTTTCTATTGTGTTACTGACTGTCCGTTTGCTAATCCCTTTCTATTGTGTTACTGACTGTCCGTTTGCTAATCCCTTTCTATTGTGTTACCGACTGTCCGTTTGCTAATCCCTTTCTATTGTGTTACAGTCCGTTTGCTAATCCCTTTCTATTGTGTTACAGTCCGTTTGCTAATCCCTTTCTATTGTTACCGACTGTCCGTTTGCTAATCCGTTTCTATTGTTACTGACTGTCCGTTTGCTAATCC
Source organism: Oncorhynchus nerka (assembly GCF_034236695.1). Taxonomy (NCBI): domain Eukaryota; kingdom Metazoa; phylum Chordata; class Actinopteri; order Salmoniformes; family Salmonidae; genus Oncorhynchus; species Oncorhynchus nerka. The sequence goes on from NW_027040452.1 coordinate 282,337, forward strand.
CTTTCTATTGTGTTACTGACTGTCCGTTTGCTAATCCCTTTCTATTGTGTTACAGTCCGTTTGCTAATCCCTTTCTATTGTGTTACTGACTGTCCGTTTGCTAATCCCTTTCTATTGTGTTACAGTCCGTTTGCTAATCCCTTTCTATTGTGTTACTGACTGTCCGTTTGCTAATCCCTTTCTATTGTGTTACCGACTGTCCGTTTGCTAATCCCTTTCTATTGTGTTACCGACTGTCCATTTGCTAATCCCTTTCTATTGTGTTACAGTCCGTTTGCTAATCCCTTTCTATTGTGTTACTGACTGTCCGTTTGCTAATCCCTTTCTATTGTGTTACCGACTGTCCGTTTGCTAATCCCTTTCTATTGTGTTATCGACTGTCCGTTTGCTAATCTCTTTCTATTGTGTTACCGACTGTCCGTTTGCTAATCCCTTTCTATTGTGTTACCGACTGTCCGTTTGCTAATCCCTTTCTATTGTGTTACTGACTGTCCGTTTGCTAATCCCTTTCTATTGTGTTACTGACTGTCCGTTTGCTAATCCCTTTCTATTGTGTTACCGACTGTCCATTTGCTAATCCCTTTCTATTGTTACCGACTGTCCGTTTGCTAATCCCTTTCTATTGTGTTACAGTCCGTTTGCTAATCCCTTTCTATTGTTACCGACTGTCCGTTTGCTAATCCCTTTCTATTGTTACTGACTGTCCGTTTGCTAATCCCTTTCTATTGTGTTACTGACTGTCCGTTTGCCGTAAATCCCTTTCTATTGTGTTACTGACTGTCCGTTTGCTAATCCCTTTCTATTGTGTTACCGACTGTCCGTTTGCTAATCCCTTTCTATTGTGTTACCGACTGTCCATTTGCTAATCCCTTTCTATTGTGTTACAGTCCGTTTGCTAATCCCTTTCTATTGTGTTACTGACTGTCCGTTTGCTAATCCCTTTCTATTGTGTTACCGACTGTCCGTTTGCTAATCCCTTTCTATTGTGTTATCGACTGTCCGTTTGCTAATCCCTTTCTATTGTGTTACAGACTGTCTGTTTGCTAATCCCTTTCTATTGTGTTACAGTCCGTTTGCTAATCCCTTTCTATTGTGTTACCGACTGTCCGTTTGCTAATCCCTTTCTATTGTGTTACCGACTGTCCGTTTGCTAATCCCTTTCTATTGTGTTACCGACTGTCCGTTTGCTAATCCCTTTCTATTGTGTTACCGACTGTCCGTTTGCTAATCCCTTTCTATTGTGTTACTGACTGTCCATTTGCTAATCCCTTTCTATTGTGTTACTGACTGTCCGTTTGCTAATCCCTTTCTATTGTGTTACCGACTGTCCGTTTGCTAATCCCTTTCTATTGTTACCGACTGTCCGTTTGCTAATCCCTTTCTATTGTTACCGACTGTCCGTTTGCTAATCCCTTTCTATTGTGTTACCGACTGTCCGTTTGCTAATCCCTTTCTATTGTTACCGACTGTCCGTTTGCTAATCCCTTTCTATTGTTACTGACTGTCCGTTTGCTAATCCCTTTCTATTGTGTTACTGACTGTCCGTTTGCTAATCCCTTTCTATTGTGTTACTGACTGTCCGTTTGCTAATCCCTTTCTATTGTGTTACCGACTGTCCGTTTGCTAATCCCTTTCTATTGTGTTACAGTCCGTTTGCTAATCCCTTTCTATTGTGTTACAGTCCGTTTGCTAATCCCTTTCTATTGTTACCGACTGTCCGTTTGCTAATCCCTTTCTATTGTGTTACCGACTGTCCGTTTGCTAATCCCTTTCTATTGTGTTACAGTCCGTTTGCTAATCCCTTTCTATTGTGTTACAGTCCGTTTGCTAATCCCTTTCTATTGTTACCGACTGTCCGTTTGCTAATCCGTTTCTATTGTTACTGACTGTCCGTTTGCTAATCCCTTTCTATTGTGTTACAGTCCGTTTGCTAATCCCTTTCTATTGTTACCGACTGTCCGTTTGCTAATCCGTTTCTATTGTTACTGACTGTCCGTTTGCTAATCCCTTTCTATTGTGTTACTGACTGTCCGTTTGCTAATCCCTTTCTATTGTGTTACAGTCCGTTTGCTAATCCCTTTCTATTGTGTTACTGACTGTCCGTTTGCTAATCCCTTTCTATTGTGTTACAGTCCGTTTGCTAATCCCTTTCTATTGTGTTACTGACTGTCCGTTTGCTAATCCCTTTCTATTGTGTTACCGACTGTCCGTTTGCTAATCCCTTTCTATTGTGTTACCGACTGTCCATTTGCTAATCCCTTTCTATTGTGTTACAGTCCGTTTGCTAATCCCTTTCTATTGTGTTACTGACTGTCCGTTTGCTAATCCCTTTCTATTGTGTTACCGACTTCTTGCTAATCCCTTTCTATTGTGTTATCGACTGTCCGTTTGCTAATCTCTTTCTATTGTGTTACCGACTGTCCGTTTGCTAATCCCTTTCTATTGTGTTACCGACTGTCCGTTTGCTAATCCCTTTCTATTGTGTTACTGACTGTCCGTTTGCTAATCCCTTTCTATTGTGTTACTGACTGTCCGTTTGCTAATCCCTTTCTATTGTGTTACCGACTGTCCATTTGCTAATCCCTTTCTATTGTTACCGACTGTCCGTTTGCTAATCCCTTTCTATTGTGTTACAGTCCGTTTGCTAATCCCTTTCTATTGTTACCGACTGTCCGTTTGCTAATCCCTTTCTATTGTTACTGACTGTCCGTTTGCTAATCCCTTTCTATTGTGTTACTGACTGTCCGTTTGCTAATCCCTTTCTATTGTGTTATAGTCCGTTTGCTAATCCCTTTCTATTGTGTTACTGACTGTCCGTTTGCTAATCCCTTTCTATTGTGTTACCGACTGTCCGTTTGCTAATCCCTTTCTATTGTGTTACCGACTGTCCATTTGCTAATCCCTTTCTATTGTGTTACAGTCCGTTTGCTAATCCCTTTCTATTGTGTTACTGACTGTCCGTTTGCTAATCCCTTTCTATTGTGTTACCGACTGTCCGTTTGCTAATCCCTTTCTATTGTGTTATCGACTGTCCGTTTGCTAATCCCTTTCTATTGTGTTACAGACTGTCTGTTTGCTAATCCCTTTCTATTGTGTTACAGTCCGTTTGCTAATCCCTTTCTATTGTGTTACTGACTGTCCGTTTGCTAATCCCTTTCTATTGTGTTACCGATACCCTTTCTATTGTGTTACCGACTGTCCGTTTGCTAATCCCATGTGTAACTCTAAATTGTTGTTTTTGTCTGCTTTGCTTTATCTTGGCCAGGTCGCAGTTGTAAATTTAAACTTGTCCTTAATAGGCCAACCTGGTTAAATAAAGGTGAAATAAAATGATAAATTAATAACTTAATTACCAATTATTAGAAGGAAAACTATTTCACTCATATTTTAATACATTTTAGGTCAGATTTCATATAAACCTGTAAACACTGGACAGATACTTTAAGGGTTTTTAGCTCAATCATCTGAGCTGGAGTTTACAAACACAACACAAAGCCAACACATAAACAAATGTAGTCCCAGATATAAATCAAATTGGTGACATACACATGATTAGCAGATGTTATTGGTCACATACACAGGGTTAGCAGATGTTATTGGTCCCATGCACAGGGTTAGCAGATGTTATTGGTCACATACACATGGTTAGCAGATGTTATTGGTTACATACACAGGGTTAGCAGATGTTATTGGTCACATACACAGGGTTAGCAGATGTTATTGGTCACATACACATGGATAGCAGATGTTATTGGTCCCATGCACAGGGTTAGCAGATGTTATTGGTCACATACACATGGTTAGCAGATGTTATTGGTTACATACACAGGGTTAGCAGATGTTATTGGTCACATACACAGGGTTAGCAGATGTTATTGGTCACATACACATGATTAGCAGATGTTATTGGTCACATACACAGGGTTAGCAGATGTTATTGGTCACATACACATGGTTAGCAGATGTTATTGGTCACATACACAGGGTTAGCAGATGTTATTGGTCACATACACATGGTTAGCAGATGTTATTGGTCACATACACATGATTAGCAGATGTTATTGGTCACATACACATGGTTAGCAGATGTTATTTACAATGTCTGCCTAGGAACAGTGGTTAACTGTCTTGTTCAGGGGCAGATTTTTACCTTGTCAGCTCAGGGATTCAATCTAGCAACCTTTCGGTTACTGGCCCAACACTCTAACCACGAGGCTACCTGCCACCTCTACACTCTAACCACGAGGCTACCTGCCACCTCTACACTCTAACCACGAGGCTACCTGCCATCTCTACACTCTAACCACAAGGCGACCTGCCACCTCTACACTCTAACCATGAGGCTACCTGCCACATCTACACTCTAACCACAAGGCTACCTGCCATCTCTACACTCTAACCACAAGGCGACCTGCCACCTCTACACTCTAACCACAAGGCTACCTGCCGCCACAGACATACATGGTATCACTAGTTATACATAATTATTATACATAAATCATTGCCAAAAGCACAAGACATACTGTTGCATGTTGGTCTATATTATTAATGGATTGATCATATAGAAATATAAAACATTCTTTTAACTACTACAATGCAATTACATGTGGAGCAGGAACCACTGACTCACTGCATTATTCTATAGTATTATCAAGACACCTGCTGTTAACTCTTAACTACTTAGGACACCTGCTGTTAACTCTTAACTACTTAGGACACCTGCTGTTAACTCTTAACTACTTAGGACACCTGCTGTTAACACTTAACTACTTAGGACACCTGCTGTTAACACTTAACTACTCAGGACACCTGCTGTTAACACTTAACTACTTAGGACAGCTCACCAGGTGTCCTAAATATTGCGTACAGAACTGTCCGCGTCCACGTTCGGTGTGGCGCCAAGCCGGTTACGCGCAGAGTGGACTGAGGTGATCTCGGGGAATAACGATGGAGTTTGTTACAGTGTTGAGACACCGAAGTTTATTGTTCAATTTGCTTTTTTCTTTACGGTCGGGGACAGTATGTGTGTAGACAGATCCTTTTCACTCTCTATCCTTGTTTCAATTTGTGTTTCACCGGATTCATCATCGAGAGGAGGGACAGAACCAAGCTAACCAAGCTAGTCGGTACAGCTCGGTAAGCTAGCTAGCTACTCTACCAGCAGCATCCTAGTTATCCTAGCTAGTCGGTACAGCTCGGTAAGCTAGCTAGCTACTCTACCAGCAGCATCCTAGTTATCCTAGCTAGTCGGTACAGCTCGGTAAGCTAGCTAGCTACTCTACCAGCAGCATCCTAGTTACCATAGCTACCACTACATCATCACCGGCTCCCCGGTTGTTTCTTCCACCTGTTAAATCCCGGTGAGGCTTATCCCTCTCTCGTTGACGGATGCTGGCTACCTCTGTCCCTACCTCTGTCCGGTTCTCCTCTCTTCACTAGATGGACGGTAACTTTAGTGTTTAAACCCTCTGTGTCCAAGGACCAAACTTTTGAATATTATTTTCAGGGCGCCTCAATAGCAGGTATTGAACCCCGGGTAAATAATCACTAGTCAGAACCTCAACCTCAGTATACATTCATTATAAAAATCATCTTAATATCTGATATTGTGAGTAAACAACCTCGAGAGTGCGTCTTCCAGCCCTCCAATAAATTACATCATTCAACCCTCCCGGTTAGTAAATGTACCTCAACATGCCCCTGGAGAGGCAGAGTAACGACACCAGCCTTTTAGCGGGGCTGACAGACTGACTACAACGCTCGCGTCGATAAATTAATTTCGTTTTTAAAAATGACACACTGCTCGCGCCATTAACTAACGTCTAGAAGTCAGTTCTATTTGTGAAACTCTTCTTATGTTTCCCCATCTGAGCTCAGAGTAGATCAGAGATGTAATGTTTGTCTCTGTTGTGTTGAAGACCAATCAAGCAGGAGAGACCAGCCTCCCCTGTTCCCAGCTGTGTGTCCATGAAGAGTGACGGGTCTATGGGTCAACCTCTATCCTTTAGAGAGGGAGACTTTTCTACTAAACAAAGGTAAGAAGAACTCATGGGTCCTGGTCAGTGAGTTAAACAACACTGTCTCTAGTCATTTCTCCTCTCCCATTACCTTATATATGGTACTCCTTATAGCCTCATTATTACCTCAACTACCTGGTACCCTGCACATTGACTCAGTACTGGTACTCCTTATAGTCTCATTATTACCTCAACTACATTTACATTTACATTTAAGTCATTTAGCAGACGCTCTTATCCAGAGCGACTGCACATTGACTCAGTACTGGTACTCCTTATAGTCTCATTATTACCTCAACTACCTGGTACCCTGCACATTGACTCAGTACTGGTTCTCCTTATAGTCTCATTATTACCTCAACTACCTGGTACCCTGCACATTGACTCAGTACTGGTACTCCTTATAGTCTCATTATTATCTCAACTACCTGGTACCCTGCACATTGACTCAGTACTGGTACTCCTTATAGTCTCATTATTAACTCAACTACCTGGTACCCTGCACATTGACTCAGTACTGGTACTACTTATAGCCTCATTATTACCTCAACTACCTGGTACCCTGCACATTGACTCAGTACTGGTACTCCTTATAGTCTCATTATTACCTCAACTACCTGGTACCCTGCACATTGACTCAGTACTGGTTCTCCTTATAGTCTCATTATTACCTCAACTACCTGGTACCCTGCACATTGACTCAGTACTGGTTCTCCTTATAGTCTCATTGTTACCTCAACTACCTGGTACCCTGTACATTGACTCAGTACTGGTTCTCCATAGTCTCATTATTCGCGTCAACGAGCGTCTAGAAGTCAGTTCTATTTGTGACGCAGTTCGCGCTGCATCTCATTGGTTTATAGAAGCAGGTACCCACGTGCCATCTCCTCATTGGTTTATAGAAGCAGGTACCCACGTGCCATCTCCTCATTGGTTTATAGAAGCAGGTACCCACGTGCCATCTCCTCATTGGTTTATAGAAGCAGGTACCCACGTGCCATCTCCTCATTGGTTTATAGAAGCAGGTACCCACGTGCCATCTCCTCATTGGTTTATAGAAGCAGGTACCCACGTGCCATCTCTTCATTGGTTTATAGAAGCAGGTACCCACGTGCCATCTCCTCATTGGTTTATAGAAGCAGGTACCCACGTGCCATCTCCTCATTGGTTAATAGAAGCAGGTACCCACGTGCCATCTCCTCATTGGTTTATAGAAGCAGGTACCCACGTGCCATCTCCTCATTGGTTTATAGAAGCAGATACCCACGTGCCATCTCCTCATTGGTTTATAGAAGCAGGTACCCACGTGCCATCTCCTCATTGGTTGATAGAAGCAGGTACCCACGTGCCATGTCCTCATTGGTTTATAGAAGCAGGTACCCACGTGCCATCTCCTCATTGGTTTATAGAAGCAGGTACCCACGTGCCATCTCATTGGTTTATAGAAGCAGGTACCCACGTGCCATCTCCTCATTGGTTTATAGAAGCAGGTACCCACGTGCCATCTCCTCATTGGTTTATAGAAGCAGGTACCCACGTGCCATCTCATTGGTTTATAGAAGCAGGTACCCACGTGCCATCTCCTCATTGGTTTATAGAAGCAGGTACCCACGTGTCATCTCCTCATTGGTTTATAGAAGCAGGTACCCACGTCCCATCTCCTCATTGGTTTATAGAAGCAGGTACCCACGTGTCATCTCATTTAGCAAAAAAACATAACTTAACATAAACATAACTTCTTCAAACAATAAAAGCTAATTTACGAACATTTCTGAATATGAATATATAGCTTTTTGGAATGAAACTCTTATGTTTCCCCATCTGAACTCAGAGTAGATGAGAGATGTAATGTTTGTCTCTGTTGTGTTGAAGACCAATCAAGCAGGAGAGACCAGCCTCCCCTGTTCCCAGCTGTGTGTCCATGAAGAGTGACCGGTCTATGAATCCTCCTATATCCTTTAGAGAGGGAGACTTTTCTACTGAACAAAGGTAAGAAGAACTCATGGGTCCTGGTCAGTGAGTTAAACAACACTGTCTCTAGTCATTTCTCCTCCCATTTTCCCATTTATTGTTGTTGTTTTCATAATCCATAGGCTAATCATTTTGTCCATTAGCGTAGTCCTAAAACAATATTAAACAAACACAACGTTCCCTCCGTGTGTGTGTGTGTGTATGAGTGTGTGTGTGTGTGCACTCCCTGGATGAGGAGATGTCATCTCATGTTTTGTCCACAGAAACCAACAGGAGAGATCAGAGTCAGAGATTCTCAGTGGTCAGTCTTCCCAGAGTCATCAAACAGACCTGGCCTCCATATTCAGAGTATGTGGTCCTGTTATGTACATTTGTTTTTGTTTACCTCAAGTAAAGTTGATCTGTAAAGTTGATCTGTCAAACATTCATTAATGTGTTGATGAGAAAGCATTTCTTCTCTTGCTTAACTTATTTTCTTGATTTATTTCAGTTGCTTGAACAGAATATTATGACATTTGTGAAGAACGAGCTGAAGATGTTCAAGAGGATTCTTAGTCCAGAACTCCCAGAAGGCTTTGAGAGTCAGAAGCAGGATAAGGAAGTGGTGGATGCTGAAGATGAGAAGCAGGAGAGCAGTGCCAGAGAGGGGGCTCTGAAGATCACACTGCACATCCTGAGGAAAATGAACCAGAAGGAGCTTGCTGACACACTGGAGAAATGTAAGATCTGTCTGCCTCATGTTGAATGATGTTTTATAACATTTAAAAGCTGTAGCTAAAGTACAGCTAAAGTAGCTGTGTAACTCAATGATATTGTAGCAGCCTTAACACAACACCTAGTGACCTCATCAAGTAGCAGCAGGGATGTGTTGTGGTGATTCATTTAGAGAGAGAACATTAATAATACCATCAATAATACCAATAATAATATAATCAGTCACACCAGTCTGTAATGCATTATGAAAACATTTACACATTTATACAGTCAGTTAAGAGAATACATTATTATAATGTACAACTTTATAACAGTCCTACAATACTGTAGACATTAAAACAGACATAATATTAATATCCTCTGTGTTATTTCTAGATTCAGATGAGCTCGCTGTGATTTGCCAACGTGAACTCAAATCTAATCTAAAGAAGAAGTTTCAATGTGTATTTGAGGGGATCGCTAAACAAGGAAACCCAACACTTCTCAATAAGATCTACACAGAGCTCTACATCACAGAGGGTGGAACAGGAGAGGTCAATAATGAACATGAGCTGAGACAGATTGAGACAACAACCAGGAAACAAGCAAGACCAGAGACTCCAATCAAATGTAACGACATCTTCAAACCCTTAACTGGACAAGACAAACTTATCAGAACTGTGCTGACAAAGGGAGTCGCTGGCATTGGAAAAACAGTCTCTGTGCAGAAGTTCATTCTGGACTGGGCTGAAGGAAAAGCAAATCAGGATGTCCAATTTGTATTTTCAATCCCTTTTCGGGAGCTGAATTTGATGAAAGAGGACAAACACACTTTCATTGAACTTCTTAATCACTTCTCAATGGAAACCAAACAATCAGGAATCTCCATCTACAACAAGTACAAAGTTCTGTTCATCTTTGATGGTCTGGATGAGTGCCGACTGCCCCTAGACTTCCAGAAGAACAAGATCTGTTGGGACGTCACAGAGTCAACCTCAGTGGATGTTCTGCTGACAAATCTCATCAAGGGAAATCTGCTCCCCTCTGCTCTCCTCTGGATAACTACCCGACCTGCAGCAGCCAATAAGATCCCTTCAGGGTGTGTTGACCAGGTGACAGAGGTACGAGGGTTCAATGACCCACAGAAGGAGGAGTACTTCAGGAAGAGATTCAGTGATGAGGACCTGGCCAGCAGAATCATCTCACACATAAAGACATCAAGGAGCCTCCACATCATGTGCCACATTCCAGTCTTCTGTTGGATTTCTGCAACAGTCCTTGAACACATGCTGAAACATAAGAGAGAAGAGATGCCCAAGACTCTGACTGAGATGTACACACACCTTGTGGTGTTTCATACCAAACAGAAGAATGAAAAGTATCTTGGGAAAGAAGACACAGGTCCACACTGGAATAAAGAGAGCATTCTGTCACTGGGAAAACTGGCTTTTCAACAGCTTGTGAATGGCAATCTGATTTTCTATGAAGAAGACCTGAAAGAGGCTGGCATTGATGTCAATGAAGCCTCAGTGTACTCGGGATTGTGCACACAGCTCTTTAAAGAGGAATGTGGGCTGTACCAGGACAAGGTGTACTGCTTTGTTCATCTGAGCATTCAGGAGTTTCTGGCTGCTGTATATGTGTTCCTCTCATTCATCAACAACAATGAGAATCTAATGGAAAAACTGCAAACAAACGACGAGCCTGAAGTTACTTTCTACAAGAGTGCTGTGGATAAAGCCTTACAAAGTGAGACAGGAAACCTGGACCTTTTCCTCCGCTTCCTACTGGGCCTCTCACTGGAGTCCAATCAGAAGCACTTACAAGGTCTACTGACAAAATCAAGAAGCAGCTCACAGAGCCATGAAGAAACAGTCAAGTACATCAAGGAGAAGATCAGGGAGAATCCCTCTCCAGAGAGGAGCATCAATCTGTTCCACTGTCTGAATGAACTGAATGACCATTCTCTAGTGGAGGAGATTCAAAGCTACCTGAGCTCAGGAAGTCTCTCAAAACACAACCTGTCACCTGCACAGTGGTCAGCTCTGGTCTTTGTGTTGCTGACTTCAGAAAAGGAGCTGGATGTGTTTGACCTGAAGAAATACTCCAGATCAGAGGAAGGTCTTCTGAGGCTGCTGCCAGTGGTCAAAGCCTCCAGAGCTGCTCTGTGAGTAATAAAATGACATATAAGAACTAATCATCAGGAAGAAATATTCAGTTTAGAGAAAAATATGTATTATAATATGTATATAATATTATATTGGAAAAACATATTGAATAAATTCATTGATTTTCACATTAGTATAACAATATGACCATACAATTCTAGGAAAACGGAAGATGAATCTATATGTTGTTTGAGAGAATAAACCAAATGCATCTACCATTGTCCTTCTACACTACTGGTGTTAAATTAACAGTGTGTTTGTGAAGTCATGATGATCTCTTTGTCAGGCTGTCAGGCTGTGGAGTCACAGAGGAAGGCTGTGCTTCTCTGGTCTCAGCTCTGGAGTCAAACCCCTCACACCTGAGAGAGCTGGATCTGAGTAACAATGACCTGAATGATTCAGGAGTGAAGCTGCTCTCTGCTGGACTGGGGAATCCCCACTGTAAACTGGAGACTCTGAGGTCAGTATTCCTGTAGTTGGTCAACAAGTGATAACTGTTCACCAGATCCACATGTGTTTACCAGACACACATAGTCCACACCATATGTGTTTGGACAGTGAAGGTTACAGTTTTAAATGTGGTGCTTTGCTCCAGCATTTTGGATTTGAGATATAATGTTTCACATTAGATGACAGTACAGAATGTCACCTTTAATTTATCTGATACCTCACTGTCTGTCTTCTGACTGATTCTGCTTTTTAAACTGGTCTGGTCAGTCTACTATAATATTCGTACTAAACATTTCTCAATAATAATAATACAAGTAATATTATGATAATTTATAATAATGATACACTATTTTATGAATAGATATGGAAGGTTTCAGGACACTGATATATCTGAATATGTTGAAAAAAAAATACTGCCACTATTTTCACCACCAAAGAATATCAGTGTGATTTTAATATGATTTGACTCTTTGCAGGCTGTCAGGCTGTCTAGTCACAGAGGAAGGCTGTGCTTCTCTGGTCTCAGCTCTGAGGTCAAACCCCTCACACCTGAGAGAGCTGGACCTGAGCTACAATCACCCAGGAGACTCAGGAGTCAGACTGCTCTCTGCTGGACTGGAGGATTCACACTGCAGACTGGAGAAACTCATGTAGAGGGTTTATGTCAATGTTCATATCAGACATGTTGGATTTATCAGGCTAGTTAAGACAAACATTCTGACCACCACTTGGACAAAGTTATATGCTGTGTGTGTCATGTGTGTGTCCTGTGTGTGTCCTGTGTGTGTCCTTTCAAACACACAATGGACACACACAATGGACACACACTGGGCATACTTTACACATGCTCACACTGGACACACTGGCAAGACACACTCACTAAGCACACACTTAACACACACTGGACAAACTGGCAAGACACACTCACTGAAAATTCATACTGGACACACATAGGACACCAACAGGACACACACACACACACACACTGGACACACACACACACACACACTGGACACACATAGGACACCAACAGGACACACACACACACTGGACACAATATGTTGCTCATTACCTTCCACAGCAATAATCGTTTCACCACAGGGGTGTTGTGGTTAACTAACTAAATATTCTGTTAATTTTCACATATCAATCACAATTAAAGGTTAATTGTCCTTCTACATGTACATTCTACTTGTGAAATAAACAGTGTGTTTGTGAAATCATGATGATCTCTTTGCAGGCTGTCAGGCTGTCTAGTCACAGAGGAAGGCTGTGCTTCTCTGGTCTCAGCTCTGGAGTCAAACCCCTCACACCTGAGAGAGCTGGACCTGAGTAACAATGACCTGAAGGATTCAGGAGTGAAGCTGCTCTCTGCTGGACTGGGGAATCCCCACTGTAAACTGGAGACTCTGAGGTCAGTATTCCTGTAGTTGGTCAACAAGTGATAACTGTTCACCAGATCCACATGTGTTTACCAGACACACATAGTCCACACCATATGTGTTTGGACAGTGAAGCTTACAGTTTTAAATGTGGTGCTTTGCTCCAGCATTTTGGATTTGGGATACAATGTTTCATATTAGGAGACAGTACAGAATGTCACCTTTTATTAAAAATGTTTTTTTACATTTACATAAATGTACATAAATACACATATTGATGTTTGTTACAGTAGCTTGTAAAAGTTTTCAGCCCCCATTTTTCCTTTTTTGTTTTCCATTTTGTTGCCTAAAAACCTGTAATTAAAATAGATTTTTTGGGGGGTTTGTATCAGTTGATTTGCACAACACTACCACTTTGAAGATGCAAAATATGTTTTATTGTACAACCAATAGATAAAAAAGAAAACACTTGAGTGTGCATAACTATTCACCCCCCCAAGTCAATACTTTGTAGATCCACCTGTTGCATAACTATTCACCCCCCCCAAAGTCAATACTTTGTAGATCCACCTGTTGCATAACTATTCACCCCCAAGTCAATACTTTGTAGATCCACCTGTTGCATAACTATTCACCCCCAAGTCAATACTTTGTAGATCCACCTGTTGCATAACTATTCACCCCCAAGTCAATACTTTGTAGATCCACCTGTTGCATAACTATTCACCCCCAAGTCAATACTTTGTAGATCCACCTGTTGCATAACTATTCACCCCCAAGTCAATACTTTGTAGATCCACCTGTTGCATAACTATTCACCCCCAAGTCAATACTTTGTAGATCCACCTGTTGCATAACTATTCACCCCAAGTCAATACTTTGTAGATCCACCTGTTGCATAACTATTCACCCCCCCAAGTCAATACTTTGTAGAGCCACCTTTTGCAGCAATTACAGCTGCAAGTCTCTTAGGGTATGTCTCTATAAGCTTGGCACATCTAGCCACTGGGATGTTTGACCATTTTTCAAGGCAAAACTGCTCCAGCTCCTTCAAGTTGGATGGGCTCCGCTGGTGCACCACAATCTGTAAGTCATTCCACAGATTCTCAATTGGATTGAGGTCTGTGCTTTGACTTGACCATTACAAGACATTTACATTTTTCCAACTAGAGTGTTTCTTTAGCAGTGTCAAATCTCTAGAAGACTGAAACAGGTTTCCCTCAAGAATGTCCCCGTATTTAGCGTCATCCATCATTCCTTCAATTCGAACCAGTTTCCCTGCCGAAGAAAAACATCTCCACAGCATGATGCTGCCACCACCATGCTTCACTGTGGGCATGGTGTTCTCGGGGTGATGAAAGGTGTTGGGTTTGCGCCAGACATAGCGTTTTCCTTGATGGCCTTAAAGCTCAATTTTAGTGTCATCTGACCAGAGTACCTTCTTCCATATGTTTGGGGAGTCTCCCACATGCCTTTTGGCGAACGCCAAATGTGTTTGCTCATTTTTTTCTTTAAAGCAATGTACTTTTTCTGGTCACTCTTCCGTAAAGCCTCTGTGGAGTGTACGGCTTAAAGTGGTCCTATGGACAGATACTCCAATCTCCGCTGCTTTGTTATTGGTAATGGTGAGAGGTTAGCATGTCTTGTTGTAGCCTCTGTTATTGGTAATGGTGAGAGGTTAGCATGTTTTGTTGGAGCCTCTGTTATTGGTAATGGTTAGAGGTTAGCATGTTTTGTTGGAGCCTCTGTTATTGGTAATGGTGAGAGGTTAGTATGTTTTGTTGTAGCCTCTGTTATTGGTAATGGTGAGAGGTTAGCATGTTTTGTTGGAGCCTCTGTTATTGGTAATGGTGAGAGGTTAGCATGTTTTGTTGTAGCCTCTGTTATTGGTAATGGTGAGAGGTTAGCATGTTTTGTTGTAGCCTCTGTTATTGGTAATGGTGAGAGGTTAGCATGTTTTGTTGTAGCCTCTGTTATTGGTAATGGTGAGAGGTTAGCATGTTTTGTTGTAGCCTCTGTTATTGGTAATGGTGAGAGGTTAGCATGTTTTGTTGTAGTCTCGGTTATTGGTAATGGTGAGAGGTTAGCATGTTTTGTTGTAGTCTCTGTTATTGGTAATGGTGAGAGGTTAGCATGTTTTGTTGTAGCCTCTGTTATTGGTAATGGTGAGAGGTTAGCATGTTTTGTTGTAGCCTCTGTTATTGGTAATGGTGAGAGGTTAGCATGTTTTGTTGTAGCCTCTGTTATTGGTAATGGTGAGAGGTTAGCATGTTTTGTTGTAGCCTCTGTTATTGGTAATGGTGAGAGGTTAGTATGTTTTGTTGTAGCCTCTGTTATTGTTGTAGTCTCTGTTATTGGTAATGGTGGGAGGTTAGCATGTTTTGTTGTAGCCTCTGTTATTGGTAATGGTGAGAGGTTAGCATGTTTTGTTGTAGTCTCTGTTATTGGTAATGGTGAGAGGTTAGCATGTTTTGTTGTAGCCTCTGTTATTGGTAATGGTGAGAGGTTAGCATGTTTTGTTATAGCCTCTGTTATTGGTAATGGTGAGAGGTTAGCATGTTTTGTTGTAGTCTCTGTTATTGGTAATGGTGAGAGGTTAGCATGTTTTGTTGTAGCCTCTGTTATTGGTAATGGTGAGAGGTTAGCATGTTTTGTTGTAGCCTCTGTTATTGGTAATGGTGAGAGGTTAGTATGTTTTGTTGTAGCCTCTGTTATTGGTAATGGTGAGAGGTTAGTATGTTTTGTTGTAGTCTCTGTTATTGGTAATGGTGAGAGGTTAGCATGTTTTGTTGTTACCTCTGTAACATTCTAACTCATTATTATTATGATTCATTCAAGATCTGTTTTAATCATGGCATCCTCAGGATGAATCTAGTGGTATTTAGAGACATATTGTCTACTCACTTAGACAGAACATTTCTCCAGTCATCATCCACTAATTCAGTTAATAATTGACAAAACATAAAATACATCCAAAACAAACTATGATGCATTAATGTCACCTCATATGAAACATTTGATTTCCAAACCATTCAATTATGAATAGATATGGAAGGTTTCAGGACACTGATATATCTGAATATGTTGAAAAAATATACTGCCACTATTTTCACCACCAAAGAATATCAGTGTGATTTTAATATGATTTGACTCTTTGCAGGCTGTCAGGCTGTCTAGTCACAGAGGAAGGCTGTGCTTCTCTGGTCTCAGCTCTGAGGTCAAACCCCTCACACCTGAGAGAGCTGGACCTGAGCTACAATCACCCAGGAGACTCAGGAGTCAGACTGCTCTCTGCTGGACTGGAGGATCCACACTGCAGACTGGAGAAACTCAAGTATGTCGAGGGTTTATGTCAATGTTCATATCAGACATGTTGGACTTATCAGGCTAGTTAAGACAAACATTCTTACCACTTTTGGACAAAGTTATATGCTGTGTGTGTGTGTGTGTGTCCTGTATCTGGCCATTGTGTGTCCTTTCAAACACACAATGGACACACACAATGGAGACACAATGGGCATAATTTACACACACTCACTAAACACACACACTGGACACACTGGTAAGACACACTCACTGAACATTCATACTGGACACGCATAGGACACCAACAGGACACACACACACTGGACACAATATGTTGCTCATTACCTTCCACAGCAATAATCGTTTCACCACAGGGGTGTTGTGGTTAACTAACTGGATATTCTGTTAATTTTCACATATCAATCACAATTAAAGGTTAATTGTCCTTCTACATGTACATTCTACTTGTGAAATGAACAGTGTGTTTGTGAAGTCATGATGATCTCTTTGTCAGGCTGTCAGGCTGTGGAGTCACAGAGGAAGGCTGTGCTTCTCTGGTCTCAGCTCTGAGGTCAAACCCCTCACACCTGAGAGAGCTGGACCTGAGTAACAATGACCTGAAGGATTCAGGAGTGAAGCTGCTCTCTGCTGGACTGGGGAATCCCCACTGTAAACTGGAGACTCTGAGGTCAGTATTCCTGTAGTTGGTCAACAAGTGATAACTGTTCACCAGATCCACATGTGTTTACCAGACACACATAGTCCACACCATATGTGTTTGGACAGTGAAGCTTACAGTTTTAAATGTGGTGCTCTGCTCCAGCATTTTGGATTTGAGATATATTGTTTCATATTAGATGACAGTACAGAATGTCACCTTTTATTTGAGGTAAATGGTGAGAGGTTAGCATGTTGTTGTAGTCTCTGTTATTGGTAATGGTGAGAGGTTGGCATGTTGTTGTAGTCTCTGTTATTGGTAATGGTGAGAGGTTAGCATGTGTTGTTGTATCCTCTGTTATTGGTAATGGTGAGAGGTTAGTATGTTTTGTTGTAGTCTCGGTTATTGGTAATGGTGAGAGGTTAGCATGGTTTGTTGTAGCCTCTGTTATTGGTAATGGTGAGAGGTTAGCATGTTTTGTTGTAGTCTCTGTTATTGGTAATGGTGAGAGGTTAGCATGCTTTGTTGTAGCCTCTGTTATTGGTAATGGTGAGAGGTTAGCATGTTTTGTTGTAGCCTCTGTAACTTTCTCACTCATTATTATTCATGATTCTTTCATGATTTTTCTTAATCATGACATCATCAGGATTAATTTATTATTGTTTAGAAACATGTTATCTACTCTCTTAGACAGAAAAGTTACTCCACTCATCATCCACCATTTTATTATTGGGCAAAACACAATTTAAAATGTCAGCTTCACTGTCAAAATAGATATGGTGTGGACTGTATACTCAATACAATCTAAATCTGATACCTCACTGTCAAAATAGATATGGTGTGGACTGTATACTCAATACAACCTAAATCTGATTCCTCACTGTCTAAATAGATATGGTGTGGACTGTATACTCAATACAACCTAAATCTGATACCTCACTGTCTAAATAGATATGGTGTGGACTGTATACTCAATACAACCTAAATCTGATACCTCACTGTCTAAATAGATATGGTGTGGACTGTATACTCAATACAATCTAAATCTGATACCTCACTGTCTAAATAGATATGGTGTGGACTGTATACTCAATACAATCTAAATCTGATACCTCACTGTCTAAATAGATATGGTGTGGACTGTATACTCAATACAATCTAAATCTGATACCTCACTGTCTGTCTTCTGACTGATACTGCTTTTTAAACTGGTCTGGTCAGTCTACTATAATATTTGTACTATACATGTTTCTATCTGCAGGCAATACTTTGATAATTTGTCATTTCTAATAATGATACATTCATTTACGAATAACACTGATATATCTGAATATGTTGAAAAAATATACTGAAACAATACTTTGATTATTTAGCTAGTTTAAAAATATACTGCCACTATTTTCCCCACCAAAGAATATCAGTGTGGTTTTAATATGATTTGACTCTTTGCAGGCTGTCAGGCTGTCTAGTCACAGAGGAAGGCTGTGCTTCTCTGGTCTCAGCTCTGAGGTCAAACCCCTCACACCTGAGAGAGCTGGACCTGAGCTACAATCACCCAGGAGACTCAGGAGTCAGACTGCTCTCTGCTGGACTGGAGGATCCACACTGCAGACTGGAGAAACTCAAGTATGTAGAGGGTTTATGTCAATGTTCATATCAGACATGTTTGACTTATCAGGCTGGTTAAGACAAACATTCTGACCACCACTTGGACAAAGTTATATGCTGACTGTGTTTGTGTGTCCAGTGTGTGTGTGTGTCCAGTGTGTGTGTGTGTCCAGTGTGTGTGTGTGTCCAGTGTGTGTCCAGTGTGTGTGTGTCCAGTGTGTGTCCAGTGTGTGTGTGTCCTGTGTGTGAGTGTGAGTTCAGTGTTCAGTGTGTGTGTGTGTGTGAGTTCAGTGTGTGGGTCCAATGTGTGTGCTCAATGACACACACTCTGGACACACACACAGGACACGCACACTGGACACTCACACACAGGACACACACACACTGGACACACACTGGACACACACACTGATCTCACTGAACACTGAACTCACACACACACACTGGACACACACACACTGGACACACACTGGACACACACTGGACACACACACACACACACTGGACAAACACACACTGGATACACACACACTGGACACACACACACTGGACACACACTGGAAACACACACACACACAGGACACACACACACACACACACATACAAGCATTGGACACACACTGGACACACACTGGACACACACACACTGGATACACACACACAGACACACACTGGACTCACACACACACACACACTGGACACACACACAGTGGATACACACACACACAGACACACACTGGACACACACACTGGACTCACGCAGACACACACTGGACAAACACACACTGGATACACACACACACACACACACACACACTGGACACACACTGGACACACACTGGACACACACACACACACACACACACACACACACACACACACTGAACTCACACACACACACACACACACACACACAAACACACACTGGACAAACACACACAGGACACGCACACTGGACACTCACACACAGGACACACACACACTGGACACACACTGGACACACACACTGATCTCACTGAACACTGAACTCACACACACACACTGGACACACACACACACTGGACACACACTGGACACACACTGGACACACACACACACACACTGGACAAACACACACTGGATACACACACACTGGACACACACACACTGGACACACACTGGAAACACACACACACACACAGGACACACACACACACACACACATACAAGCATTGGACACACACTGGACACACACTGGACACACACACACTGGATACACACACACAGACACACACTGGACTCACACACACACACACACTGGACACACACACAGTGGATACACACACACACAGACACACACTGGACACACACACTGGACTCACGCAGGCACACACTGGACAAACACACACTGGATACACACACACACACACACACACTGGACACACACTGGACACACACTGGACACACACACACACACACACACACACTGAACTCACACACACACACACACACACACAAACACACACAAACACACACTGGACAAACACACACTGGATACACACACACTGGACACACACACACACTGGAAACACACACACACACACACAGGACACACACACACACACAGGACTTACACAAACGCTGGACTCACACACACACACAGTACACACAAACACACACACACACACACACATACAAGCATTGGACACACACTGGATACACACTGGACACACACTGGACACACACACACTGGACACACATGCACAGACACACACTGGACACACACACACTGGACACACACTGGACTCACACACAATGGACTCACACACACACACACTGGACACACACACACTGGATACACACACACACACACAGACACACACTGGACACACACACACTGGATACACACACTGGACACTCACACACAGGACACACACACACTGGACACACACTGGACACACACACTGATCTCACTGAACACTGAACTCACACACACACACTGGACACACACACAGGACACACACACACTGGACACACACTGGACACACACACACACACTGGATACACACACACTGGACACACACACACTGGACACACACTGGAAACACACACACACACTGGACACTCACACACAGGACACACACACACTGGACACACACACACACACACTGGACAAACACACACTGGATACACACACTGGACACACACACACACACTGGACACACACAGGACACACACACACACACACACATACAAGCATTGGACACACACTGGACACACACTGGACACACACACACTGGATACACACACACAGACACACACTGGACTCACACTGGACACACACACAGTGGATACACACACACACAGACACACACTGGACACACACACTGGACACACTGGACTCACGCAGACACACACTGGACAAACACACACTGGATACACACACACACACACACACACTGGACACACACTGGACACACACACACGCACACACTGGACACACACACACACACACACTGAACTCACACACACACACACAAACACACACACAAAACACACACTGGACACACACACACACACTGGAAACACACACACACACACACAGGACACACACACACACAGGACTTACACAAACGCTGGACTCACACACACACACAGTACACACAAACACACACACACACACACACATACAAGCATTGGACACACACTGGATACACACTGGACACACACTGGACACACACACACTGGACACACATGCACAGACACACACTGGACACACACTGGACTCACACACAATGGACTCACACACACACACACACTGGATCCACACACACACACAGACACACACTGGACACACACACACTGGATACACACACACACTGGATACATACACACACAGACACACACTGGACACACACTCACACACTGGACACACACACACACACAGGACTGACACACACGCTGGACTCACAAACATACACACACACACACAGACAAACATTCGCTTGGTGTGTGTGTGTGTGTGTGTGTGTGTGTGTGTGTGTGTGAGTTCAGGTGTGTCCCTCAATGACTGTCTGTTCTTCTGCTTACCGCTACAGTGTGGAACATGGTGGAGAGAACAGAATGAAACCTGGACTTAGAAAATGTGAGTGTTGACTGATGTGAAGAATATGACTAAGAATAAGTCTTAATTCAAGTTAAGTCAAAGTCAAAGACCAACATCATTACTGACTTGGTCATATTAAATATCAGCTGTAGTTCTACAGAAGCAGAAATCAGGGAGTTGCTTTGACAATGTTTGTGTGTGTGTAATTAATGGGAATAAGTGTGTTTTATATTACCATACAGTATAACATATGATCATTCAACAAGTCTCAAGTTACCTTAACTTCTCCTTTTGATACCTAGAAACATCTACATTAAATGAATTAGTGAAAAGTGAGTTAACATTCTAATGTGAATGATGATGATTTCTAATATTGTGTCTGGTTTCATCCATCAGATGTCTGTGATCTCACACTGAACCCAAACACAGTAAACAGACACCTCTCTCTGTCTGAGGAGAACAGAACGGTGACATGTAGGAGAGAGAAGCAGCCGTATCCTGATCACCCAGAGAGATTTGAGGACTGGGGACAGGTGCTGTGTAGAGAGGGTCTGACTGGTCGCTGTTACTGGGAGGTAGAGTGGAATGGGGGAGGGGCTGTTATAGGAGTGACATATAAAGGAATCAACAGGAGAGGAAGGGCTAATGACTTTTGTCTTGGATACAATGACAAGTCCTGGAGTCTGATCTGCTCTGGCAACAGTTACAGAGCCTGTCACAATGATAATCCCACTCCCATAGACGTCCCCTCCTCCAGCTCCCACAGAGTAGGAGTGTATCTGGACTGGCCAGCCGGCACTCTGTCCTTCTATAGAGCCTCCTCTGACACACTGACCCACCTGATCACATTCACCTCCACATTCACTGAGCCCCTCTATCCAGGGATTGGGGTTTGGGATGATGATGAATCAGTGTCCCTCTGTCAGTGACACACTGGACACAACAACTACAGCTCAAAAGTAACTTTTTATTGACAGATGCCTCATTTAAATGTTCTGGATTTTGATGAAAGGAAATCCCATAAAGCCTACTGGCCAGGACTTTATTATGACATCTTCTGATTGGGTGTCAGGTCAGGTCTGAGCCATGATCAGAATGTGTATCTGTCTATTTCCAGCCCTGCCATTTCTACCTGTCCTGATCTAGTGTTTGACCCCTGACCTCCTCACACCGTCTCACTGTCCATGTCTGCTTTTAGCTCCCACCTCTACTTCACTGTGTTATAATGGACCTTATGCTTGTTATGTCACCTCTGTAACCAGGTATCAAACATCCTGACCTTTCTGACCCTGTCCCATGGTCCTACTTCACTGTGTTATAATGGACCTTATGCTTGTTATGTCACCTCTGTAACCAGGTATCAAACATCCTGACCTTTCTGACCCTGTCCCATGGTCCTACTTTCTAGAACTGAACATTTAAAGTCCTCTGAGTTTTGTTTACTGTCCATTTACTTATGTATGATGTATTTGTTGTGTATTGGGGTTGTGCCGCAGAGCATCATGGGGGTTTGTATGTGTTGAGATGATCACGTTCCAGATAAATGGTTGAACTGATTCCTGTCTCCAGTCTCATCATTATTGAATTGTTGTACAGACCTGGTTATGAAACCCACAAAACATAACAACAGATTGGTGATGAGTCTGAATCTACAGGAACTATTCTGTAATGAAACCCACAAAACATAACAACAGATTGGCGATGAGTCTGAAACTACAGGAACTATTCTGTCTGGAAGAAGTTGGTTTTAACAACTGTATAAAACTGTTATTTTCTGTGGTTCAGTCTATGCTCATGTTAACACAGTGTATTACTAGCAGAGGCAAGTGGAGCTAACAGAGAGAGTTAACATCATCATGGAGGGAAGTGGAGCAAACAGAGAGAGTTAACATCATCATGGAGGGAAGTGGAGCTAACAGAGAGAGTTAACATCATCATGGAGGGAAGTGGAGCTAACAGAGAGAGTTAACATCATCATGGAGGGAAGTGGAGCTAACAGAGAGAGTTAACATCATCATGGAGGGAAGTGGAGCTAACAGAGAGAGTTAACATCATCATGGAGGGAAGTGGAGCTAACAGAGAGAGTTAACATCATCATGGAGGGAAGTGGAGCTAACAGAGAGAGTTAACATCATCATGGAGGGAAGTGGAGCTAACAGAGAGAGTTAACATCATCATGGAGGGAAGTGGAGCTAACAGAGAGAGTTATCATTTTACATTTACATTTAAGTCATTTAGCAGACGCTCTTATCCAGAGCGACTTACAAATTGGTGCGTTCACCTTAAGACATCCAGTGGAACAGCCACTTTACAATAGTGCATCTAAATCTTTTAAGGGGGGTGAGAAGGATTACTTTATCCTATCCTAGGTATTCCTGAAAGAGGTGGGGTTTCAGGTGTCATCCGGAAGGAATCACCCATCATGAAGGGCAGAAAAGGACCCGAGACGGATGTCGGAGCGGGAAAACAATTTGATTAAAAAGGGAGGAATATACAGTGATTAAAAGAAAGGACATTAATTACACTTAAACCAAAGAACTTTGGAATTTAAAACTGCTAAATGAGCGAAGTGAATAAAGATCACGTGACTGAGGAAATTATTGCTGTGGTTGAGGACAATACTGAAGTGAGTGACAATCAGGAGCCTATTGAATAATGAAAAATGTCTGGAATTGTTGGTACCATTTGACAGTCGAGCTCATATACAGAAAGGTTTGAATATTCTGTTCTTGCAAATTACATTGATGAGGACATCATTGTGCTTATAGTTTTTAGTGTAATGGGGCCAAAGACATGTAATTTACTAGTCAGCCTGTTACATCCAGACAGAACAGGTAATAAGACGTATGGGGATGTTGTGAAGATACTGAAAGGACCTGTTTCACCAGAACCACTAGTTAATACTGAAAGGACCTGTTTCACCAGAACCACTAGTTAATACTGAAAGGACATGTTTCACCAGAACCACTAGTTAATACTGAAAGGACCTGTTTTACCAGAACCACTAGTTAATACTGAAAGGACATGTTTCACCAGAACCACTAGTTAATACTGAAAGGACCTGTTTCACCAGAACCACTAGTTAATACTGAAAGGACATGTTTCACCAGAACCACTAGTTAATACTGAAAGGACCTGTTTCACCAGAACCACTAGTTAATACTGAAAGGACCTGTTTCACCAGAACCACTAGTTAATACTGAAAGGACATGTTTCACCAGAACCACTAGTTAATGCTGAAAGGACCTGTTTCACCAGAACCACTAGTTAATGCTGAAAGGGCCTGTTTCACCAGAACCAGTAGTTAATACTGAAAGGACCTGTTTCACCAGAACCACTAGTTAATACTGAAAGGACCTGTTTCACCAGAACCACTAGTTAATACTGAAAGGACATGTTTCACCAGAACCAATAGTTAATACTGAAAGGACCTGTTTCACCAGAACCACTAGTTAATACTGAAAGGACATGTTTCACCAGAACCACTAGTTAATACTGAAAGGACCTGTTTCACCAGAACCACTAGTTAATACTGAAAGGACCTGTTTCACCAGAACCACTAGTTAATACTGAAAGGACATGTTTCACCAGAACCACTAGTTAATACTGAAAGGACATGTTTCACCAGAACCACTAGTTAATACTGAAATGACCTGTTTCACCAGAACCACTAGTTAATACTGAAAGGACATGTTTCACCAGAACCACTAGTTAATACTGAAAGGACCTGTTTCACCAGAACCACTAGTTAATACTGAAAGGACCTGTTTCACCAGAACCACTAGTTAATACTGAAAGGACCTGTTTCACCAGAACCACTAGTTAATACTGAAAGGACCTGTTTCACCAGAACCACTAGTTAATACTGAAAGGACCTGTTTCACCAGAACCACTAGTTAATACTGAAAGGACCTGTTTCACCAGAACCACTAGTTAATACTGAAAGGACATGTTTCACCAGAACCACTAGTTAATACTGAAAGGACCTGTTTCACCAGAACCACTAGTTAACGCTGAAAGGACCTGTTTCACCAGAACCACTAGTTAATACTGAAAGGACCTGTTTCACCAGAACCACTAGTTAATACTGAAAGGACCTGTTTCACCAGAACCACTAGTTAATACTGAAAGGACCTGTTTCACCAGAACCACTAGTTAATACTGAAAGGACCTGTTTCACCAGAACCACTAGTTAATACTTAAAGGACATGTTTCACCAGAACCACTAGTTAATACTGAAAGGACCTGTTTCACCAGAACCACTAGTTAATACTGAAAGGACATGTTTCACCAGAACCACTAGTTAATACTGAAAGGACCTGTTTCACCAGAACCACTAGTTAATACTGAAAGGACCTGTTTCACCAGAACCACTAGTTAATGCTGAAATGACCTGTTTCACCAGAACCACTAGTTAATAATGAAAGGACCTGTTTCACCAGAACCACTAGTTAATACTGAAAGGACCTGTTTCACCAGAACCACTAGTTAATACTGAAAGGACATGTTTCACCAGAACCACTAGTTAATACTGAAAGGTTCAGGTTCCACAGGACACATCAGGAAGAGGGAGAATCAGGACCAATGTTTGCTGCTGCAGTAAAGAACCTATCAGAACACTGAGTTGAATGGTGTTCTAAATGACATCATAAGAGACAGACTAGAATGTGGCTACAGAGTGAAGATGCACCAAAGAGACTGTTGACTGAGGGTCATCTGACCTTGGTGAAGGACATTGAAATCACTGTGTCCATGGAAGTAGCTGCTGAAGAGGAATTCATCAGGAACTTAGTGGGTTCATCTAACAATCCTAATCACCAGCTGATACATTATAATCTCATAAACAGGGTTCACCTTCCACCTAGAAAACATCATTTAATGAAAACCATAACCTCTCCTCTGTGTGATCTATGTAATCAAGGTGCCTTGGGCTCCTTTCTGCAAATGCAGGTTTTTCTACTTTGCTCTTTAATTATTTGTTACTTTTATTCTATTCTAATCACATTTTATTATTTGCTCTTTAATTATTTGATTATTAATTATAATTATTTAATTATTTGGTACCTGTTGTATTCAGCATTTCACTGTAAGGTATTTCATGGTACCTGTTGTATTCAGCATTTCACTGTAAGGTATTTCATGGTACCTGTTGTATTCAGCATTTCACTGTAAGGTATTTCATGGTACCTGTTGTATTCAGCTGTTGTAGCATTTCACTGTAAGGTATTTCATGGTACCTGTTGTATTCAGCATTTCACTGTAAGGTATTTCATGGTACCTGTTGTATTCAGCATTTCACTGTAAGGTATTTCATGGTACCTGTTGTATTCAGCATTTCACTGTAAGGTATTTCATGGTACCTGTTGTATTCAGCATTTCACTGTAAGGTATTTCATGGTACCTGTTGTATTCAGCATTTCACTGTAAGGTATTTCATGGTACCTGTTGTATTCAGCATTTCACTGTAAGGTATTTTCATGGTACCTGTTGTATTCAGCACTGTATTTTCACCTGTTGTATTCAGCATTTCACTGGGTATTTCATGGTACCTGTTGTATTCGGCGACAAATAACATTGGTATTTGATTTGCAGCACAACAACAATTGACAGCTGGTTATCTGCAACTGAAACCATAAAATAATTACTGTTGTGGGTTTTACCTACTGATTGTCTCATCATAACTACTTTCACTTGTATTTGTAACCTACTGATTGTCTGTTCATCATAACTACTGTTGTGGGTTTAACCTACTGATTGTCTGTTCATCATAACTACTGTTGTGGGTTTAACCTACTGATTGTCTGTTCATCATAACTACTGTTGTGGGTTTAACCTACTGATTGTCTGTTCATCATAACTACTGTTGTGGGTTTAACCTACTGATTGTCTGTTCATCATAACTACTGTTGTGGGTTTAACCTACTGATTGTCTCATCATAACTACTGTTGTGGGTTTAACCTACTGATTGTCTCATCATAACTACTGTTGTGGGTTTAACCTACTGATTGTCTGTTCATCATAACTACTGTTGTGGGTTTAACCTACTGATTGTCTCATCATAACTACTGTTGTGGGTTTAACCTACTGATTGTCTCATCATAACTACTGTTGTGGTTTTAACCTACTGATTGTCTCATTATCATAACTACTGTTGTGGGTTTTACCTACTGATTGTCTGTTCATAACTACTGTTGTGGGTTTAACCTACTGATTGTCTGTTCATCACTACTGTTGTGGGTTTAACCTACTGATTGTCTGTTCATCATAACTACTGTTGTGGGTTTAACCCTACTGATTGTCTCATCATAACTACTGTTGTGGGTTTAACCTACTGATTGTCTGTTCATCATAACTACTGTTGTGGGTTTAACCTACTGATTGTCTGTTCATCATAACTACTGTTGTGGGTTTAACCTACTGATTGTCTCATCATAACTACTGGTGTGGGTTTAACCTACTGATTGTCTGTTCATCATAACTACTGTTGTGGGTTTAACCTACTGATTGTCTGTTCATCATAACTACTGTTGTGGGTTTAACCTACTGATTGTCTCATCATTTACATTTACATTTAAGTCATTTAGCAGACGCTCTTAACTACTGTTGTGGGTTTTACCTACTGATTGTCTCATCATAACTACTGTTGTGGGTTTAACCTACTGATTGTCTGTTCATCATAACTACTGTTGTGGGTTTAACCTACTGATTGTCTGTTCATCATAACTACTGTTGTGGGTTTAACCTGTTCATCATAACTACTGTTGTGGGTTTAACCTACTGATTGTCTGTTCATCATAACTACTGTTGTGGGTTTTTACTCTACTGATTGTCTGTTCATCATAACTACTGTTGTGGGTTTAACCTACTGATTGTCTCATCATAACTACTGTTGTGGGTTTAACCTACTGATTGTCTCATCATAACTACTGTTGTGGGTTTAACCTACTGATTGTCTCATCATAACTACTGTTGTGGGTTTTTACTCTACTGATTGCCTCATTATCATTTGTTGGGGAATAATCAGAATTGGTTGGTAACATAGGTAAGATGTTTTATATTCATCATATGTTTGTAAGTTACTTCTCATCAGAATGGTATTTTTGTATAATACTGTGGCGGGGTTGCAGTTATCTGTTCTATGTCAAGACTAAGTTGCTTGGACCGCAGAGAGGGGAGAGGTCAAGGGATCATCATGTGTAAACATATCTTTTGCTCCACTGTGTGTGTGTGCCAGTCACTCCCTACTTTTCCCATCAGGGAAAGGAGAATGGCAGTGTCTGGAATCATTCTATGCTCCCCGTGAGCTTGTCCAGGATTGGTTGTATTTAGAATTGGTTGTATCTAAATGACAATTTGATATATGCCTGTTGATATGGAGGATTGGTTTATGGTTCTGGGGTTTGAGTAAGGAGACAAAGCTGAACGATTTATTATGTCTATGCTGTCTGACTATGTGTGTTCTTTGCTATTAAAGGATCTCAGTTGCAATGTGTAAGGGGGCTCTCAGAGAATTCATTGATAGAAACTGAATTGCCTGAGAGTCACAGGGTTGTGATGGAGCTCATATAATTAAAGATGGACTTTGATAACTAACTCTGACTTGTGTGTGGCTTGCGCTCATGATTTGGTAAATAGAGGACATTTCCTACGACATTTGGCGACGAGGAGGGGATGTGAATCTTCACTCGGTGACCGTTCCTACGATCTAGGTAAATAAATTGTGCACGAGGGATCCCCTAAACTTGGGATCTCAGGGAGAACCACACTTCGGGAACGAAGCAGATGGACCAACCTTTGATCTAAGAGGAAGCGAGCCGAGTGGATACCACATCTCGAACTGAGTTTTTTTAAAGAAAAAGGTGAGCGAACCACACACAGATTTGAAGTCGAGTTTTTAATTATGCCTGTTACGTATACACTGAGCGTGAATTCCTTTGTAAGGAAGGCACCTTGGTGGCGTAAGCAGGGCCGAGTCAGAGGAGAGTAATCTGGGGTTTTGTGGACTCAAAAGATACTCTGCACTGTCCGGTTGCCAGTGACCAAGAGCCCTCCTGACACTGAATTGATCACAGTGGGGATTTGGTGAGGTCGTCTGTTGGGGTGAGGAGCCAAAGGGGACTATGTGTTCTTGGTGAAACACGAAATTTGGTGAAGCCCTATTGGAAGAAGGACCTCATTCTGTGCGTCTGTGTGATTTGTCTAAGTGACCCTCAGATGTGGTGAATTCCAATTATTTTAAATGTGCTAGCCAGGTATGCCCTGGGTTACTCTGTGTGAGTATTTTGTTATGGGATCACTAGGTAATAGTTGTCGGACCGTTCTGTGTGAGCGGGGTAGGGTTGACTCAATGCACAAAACCTACTTTTGATCTGAAATCACAGATAAACCAAGTGAAAAGAGGTTGTTTATTTTTGCCTCCACATAAAACTGTTGTGTGCATGAATAAACATTTCTAGCACATTTTCTAGCCCTTTTCAGTACTTTGAAGCACCTTTGGCAGTGATTACAAACCTTTTTTCTGATGTTCTGTGTGGACGTCTGACCAGTTCTATGTGATCATCTGACCAATCCTGTGTGGGTGATCCTGAAAGTTCTGTGTGATCATCTGACCAATCCTGTGTGGATGATCCTTAAAGTTCTGTGCGAACATCTGACCAATCCTGTGTGGATGATCCTTAAAGTTCTGTGTGAACATCTGACCAATCCTGTGTGGATGATCCTTAAAGTTCTGTGCGAACATCTGACCAATCCTGTGTGGATGATCCAAACATCCCAATGTGTGGATGATCCTTAAAGTTCTGTGTGAACATCTGACCAATCCTGTGTGGATGATCCTTAAAGTTCTGTGCGAACATCTGACCAATCCTGTGTGGATGGTCCTTAAAGTTCTGTGCGAGTACCTAAGATTTCTTAAGTTTTATATGGATTCTGTGAATTATTTGAAATGATGATAAATTGTATGTGTGTATAATCAATTACTAGAGAGTTGAGAAAGTAATGCTGAGAACGATTAGATACAATTTAAACCACCCATTCATAGACGTACGTAGGTTTTGACTTGATATCTTAAATGGATAATTGATGAAGTTTTTAAGCACTATTAAAATAATCTACAAAATCTGGGAAATTGAGCTCTAGAAACTGATTAGAGTGTGTCCACTTTTGGTTATCTTACCCTAACGATGTAACTATAAAACGCATATTGGATTATCTCCGTCTGGGTGAAACATGTTAAATTAAACTGCCCTTAAGGTCTGAACATGTTATAATTTTTCTTCCCAGTATGAGAGAAGTTGCGGGATTTATTGAATAACCTGTTTTCCATAAAGTTAAAGAGAATTCGAGGGATGCTCGATGTAATTTATAATGTTGTACAAAGCCTAAAGTTTTCCATCAAACTAATTATCATTGAGTGATTAATGTGATGTAGTAAAGTAATTGAAATACGTTGCATAAGTAAACATAATCTACTTTTATTAAAAGGCGCAATATCTGCTTCCTAGTCATTAGTGTCGATTTTATTCTTTGATTGCTAATCTATTCATTTGGCATTTGAGAATCATAGCTGGAGTAACGTTTGTACTATTCAATTTGGGCTATTATTTTTCTGGGAATTGCTGATAGTGACGTGTCTTGATTTTACTTGTAAAGTGTGTTTATTTCTGGAGAATGTTAGTCATTTACATGCTTTGGTGGTTCAGTGGTAGGATTCTCGCCTGCCACGCGGGATGCCCGAGTTCCATTCCCAGTCATGGCGCTGGCTGAATTCAGAGTTTTTGATTGTAAATAATCTATTTGTATGTTTTGCCTGGAAAGTTATGGTCGCTAGTGTTTGTATAAGAGATAAATTTAATGTTTTCAATAGATTGTTTAGGTTAAATTGATAGACTAATTCAACTTAAAATAATAACGAAGTGAATTCTGATGCGAGACGATGTCTGTTCACTAAATGATCTGCTGGAATAATGTATTGAGAATTGGGTCGTATTTAAATTACTGTATCAATAGAGAAGACAGTTACCTAAGTTAAAGAAATTCTGAATAATAGCGGGGAGAGAATGGCAATGGAAAGTGGTTACCCGAAGTGTTTTTCATTCTTATAGATTGACTGACGCATGTTATAATTTTGGCGCTGCGTGTTATTTTTAAAGAAATAGGATACATTCTCATAAGTGTGAAGAGCAAAGAGAAGAGGAAGTTATAAAGTTGGGGTTTTTAATCTTACGATAGAGGTAAGGAAAAACGTTGAAATGAGAGGGTTATATTTTTACCCAACTGGGGGAAAAAGAAGGAAGAGAGTTAGTTGCTATGTTGGCTACTAATTGTCAGGGAAAGTTGCTGGAGGCAGGTAGATTGTTGTAGAATAACGTAAATTTGCGTTATTAGTTTGAATATACCTTACTCTAATTGTTTTGACCGTTGTTCAGGTAAATTTTTTTTCTGTATTTCTAGCAGCTGATTCGCTAGGTGGGCATCAGATTTGTGGCGTTTATATTTACTGTATTGTTCTGAGAATTGGGAGACTGGATGTCTGAATCATAAAACATCGTAAGGATAGATTCTGATGGTTATTGATTCTTGGTTTGATTGTTTAAGTAACACCAGTTAATTTGAGCAGGAAAGTTCATGTAGTCTAACGTTATAGCATGTTTCCATTATGTGGAACAATGTCAGGTCATTAAAGATGATTGCTGGATTGAATAGTACGACAACCTGTTGACAGAAGACTAAATGGGTATGAATGTTGAAAAGCAAACTTGGGCCAAACTAGTAAACTAGTATGTTAACGTGGGGGAGTATCATATATTTGAATTATAGTGTTGTTACCGCAATAGTCAAAACAATTTCATATGGTTTGGGTAATTAGCTAGGTTGAATTTTGTATTTGAGTCCCTTTATAATTTGCTTTTTAAAAGAGAGGTTGGAATCAAGTATGATGCCTTGGCACTTAAAATCAGATACCACCAGGAGCTTTTTAGTAGTAGTTGGTTTTTGAGGAACATGCAGACTGTGTTTTATTTTATTGAGATGTAAACATGAGTCTCTGAGCAATTTTGTCATCTGAATCATTATAGTAGTGAGTTCTTGTGTAGTTTGTTATTTGCATGAATTTATCACTGTATCATCTGCATACATTGGAACTTCAGACCCTGTACAGACTAAAGGAATATCATTAATGGATGTGCTGAACAGTATTGACCTTTGTGGATATCAGTGGGGGAAAAAACAAGTTTATTTTTATTTTTACGATGATGAGACAGTGCCAACTTTTGAAGGATTTTAGATTTGTAAAAAAAAAATCAGGATGGGTTATTACTACATTTATATCAACAGATTGAAATTAATAGGTTGCTTATATTAAAATGTTTTTTAGGAGTTGATTTAACTTAATTAAACATTGTAGCATACATATACATTGATTTGATTAAAACTTCTGATTAATGATTTGAGGTACAGTGGAATTATCATTAGGTTTGGTTTATAGTTTCACGTTTGAGTTTGTGAATCGATGTAGTGTAATGAATACTAAGTGTTTTTGTGTTTTCTCCGGGAAAATGGATATTTCACTGTCTCTCTCTGGAATGTTTCCAGGGACTATACTCTTGGGGAGAGTGAGTGAAATTGAGGCCATAAACTACCACATTGAAAGGGGCACTCACCACATGGGATTTTAATTAATGAGTTTTTATTTTCTGACTTTTCATTACACACGCAAATGTTCTGGGAACATGGAAATACAAAAATGTTGGAACTAGTTGATTATTGTTTACAATTTGTTTTATATAGTGAAAAACACTGCTTTGAAGGGTTTTGTATGACCTATGACCTTCTGATGACTTTCCGTTGTGGCTTGATCACCCGCATTGGAAAGCCATTTGGATAATAAATGTATGGTCATTTGTAATACTGCTTTCAAAATAATTTGTGTAATTGGTAAATATGTTTCTGAGCCATATTTGTAATTTGGACCACTGTGAAGGGCATTGCTTTTAACTAAGGGTATGCTGCTTTAAGTCTATTTTCCTATGACCATTGGGGTTAAATAAATAAAAAAGTTTGAGTTTAGTGATTTTAATTTGATTAGGTTAGCTGAAATTTTGTTTTACATTTCTTTTCAGTTTTGTTTTACATTACTCTCATACGGAGATATGTGTGTAAAACTTGGGGGAGGATTCAGTTTTTTGAGGGTTTGAATTGAAGTTATACACCTTAAGTGATATGTGAAGGAGTGTATTGTATTGTTGAGTGTATTGTATTGTTGTGTTTGTTTTGTTCTATTCCCGAGGGGTATAGGTCTAACTTCTTGATCCTTGGCTCTACGATGGAGTTGACAGTGAGATGGGGAGTATAAACCAATTTGAAAGAATAGTTTCAATAGAATGTTTTGATATTCTCTGTGAAATATGTTTAGATATGTGTATTAAGAATAATTGGTAAAAGTAATAATTGATCATGTAGTTAATGAACTGAACTAAACTATTGTTCTGATCTGTTCTTTCGAGGTTATCATGAAAAGTGACATCAGACGGTATCTTAATGCATGGAAGAGATAATTGGACCGAATGGTGTGTGTTCCTCAAAACCCCCTCTAACTGGCTGAAGAAGAGTGACAAAGGCGTTGAAGGAGGCTTTCCAAACCACTTCTACCAAGAGAAAAGAACCAAGCCAGAAATTGGTGTACAGTTTCAGATCTAAGCTATCAACTGCTTTTCTTTCATGGTTCTCTCATACTGTGAGAGTCCACTTGGAGTGATCACGGAGAAAGATCTGTTCTAACATTTTCTTATGATGCTGGTATATTGGTTGACGAATGGACAAGACATGAGTGGTAAAGATGAGACATTGAAATTGGGACATTATCATGGGCCGTCCACTTTGAACTGTAAAGCTATCTGAAGAAAAACTAAAGAGACGCCAGAAGATTCAGTGCCTGAGAGGGGGGGGTTGGTCAACTGTGCCATTAAATTGTAAAAGGTGTTTATCTTTCATTTGAGCTATTGGACTTGTTAATGTGTGGAGGTAAAATATTTCTAAGAATATTTTTGCATTCTGTGCGCCATCTTTTGAGTTGAGTGTGGTGGGGGGGGTGCCCTAGGGGATCGTGGTAGCGTGAACAAGTTAAATTGAGGTTTTTACTTTGAGTGATAAGACACATTTGAATCACTGAGGAATGCTATTCTAAATATTGGTTGGATAAATAGTTGGGTTGTTACTTATGATTTGGAATATGAATGATTTCCTGACCTATTCTCTATTCCTGAGGATATTTCTGAGCACGAGGACTTAGAGGGATGTCTGTCCTATATGTTGTGAGGAGGCCTGTGTTTAGACACTGGTTCTCATGTAACTTAAGGAGCATTTCTAAATAAGTTTTTAATTTCCTCAAATGGATTATTCTGTGTTATTAACCTTTTGCCTCAAACGAATTAGCAGCGGACATAAATACAAATAGTAACTTTTCCTGAAAATCGCAAATGAAATGAAATAAATATATTCAAACACAAGCTTAGCCTTTTGTTAACAACACTGTCATCTCAGATTTTCAAAATATGCATTGCAGCCAATGCTAGTCTTTACTGTTTTAAAGAAACATCATGACTAACTTTAGTCTTCTGTGTTTCAGAGAAACATCATGACCAACTTTAGTCTTTACTGTTTTAGAGAAACATCATGACCAACTTTAGTCTTTACTGTTTTAGAGAAACATCATGACTAACTTTAGTCTTCTGTGTTTCAGAGAAACATCATGACCGACTTTAGTGTTCTGTGTTTTAGAGAAACATCATGACCAACTTTAGTCTTTACTGTTTCAGAGAAACATCATGACCAACTTTAGTCATTACTGTTTTAGAGAAACATCATGACCAACTTTAGTCTTTACTGTTTTAGAGAAACATCATGACCAACTTTAGTGTTCTGTGTTTCAGAGAAACATCATGACCAACTTTAGTGTTCTGTGTTTCAGAGAAACATGACCAACTTTAGTGTTCTGTGTTTTAGAGAAACATCATGACCAACTTTAGTCTTTACTGTTTTAGAGGAACATCATGACCAACTTTAGTGTTCTTTGTTTTAGAGAAACATCATGACCAACTTTAGTGTTCTGTGTTTTAGAGAAACATCATGACCAACTTTAGTCTTTATTGTTTTAGAGAAACATCATGCCCAACTTTAGTCTTTACTGTTTTAGAGGAACATCATGACCAACTTTAGTGTTCTGTGTTTCAGAGAAACATCATGACCAACTTTAGTGTTCTGTGTTTTAGAGAAACATCATGACCAACTTTAGTGTTCTGTGTTTTAGAGAAACATCATGACCAACTTTAGTGTTCTGTGTTTCAGAGAAACATCATGACCAACTTTAGTGTTCTGTGTTTTAGAGAAACATCATGACCAACTTTAGTGTTCTGTGTTTTAGAGAAACATCATGACCAACTTTAGTGTTCTGTGTTTTAGAGAAACATCATGACCAACTTTAGTGTTCTTTGTTTTAGAGAAACATCATGACCAACTTTAGTCTTCACTGTTTTAGAGAAACATCATGACCAACTTTAGTCTTTAACGTTTCAGAGAAACATCATGACCAACTTTAGTCTTTACTGTTTTAGAGAAACATCATGACCAACTTTAGTGTCCTTTCTCTCTTTCTTATGTTTTCCAACAGCAGTAATGGTTCATGAATCACATGCCTCTATTCCACTAAGATGCCTCTATTCCACACACACACACACACACACACACACTTCTATCTCAATCTAGCCATCTCTGGTCACTGTCAGCATCTAGTTAATGAGAAGGGGACTAAAATCAATGCACACACCATGGGAGGAGTTCCTGAATACCTACCCCTCGTGTTTGTGTTTGTGTGTGTGTCTGTGTGTGTCCTTTATCTTCCCCAGTGTGGAAAGAGAGAAATGAAGAATTACATTTAAAGACAAACGTCATCCTGAATAATTTCTGCTGACTAATCTCTCCCTCCCTCTCTCTCTTGCTCTCCCTCCACAGCAACTCATATCTCTCAGAGAGTCACTGATGTCACCCAGCCCATCAGGGCTCAAAGGCCCCCAATTACCAAATATAAAGCAACTTCCACACATCCTCTGTCTCCCCTCCATCTCTCTCTTTCCCTCTGTTCTGACTCTCTGCCCTCCCTCTCTCTCTCTCTCTCTCTCTCCCTCTGTTCTGACTCTCTACCATCCCTCTCTCTCTCTTCCCTCTGTTCTGACTCTCTCCCCTCTCTCTCTTTCCCTTTCCCTCTGTTCTGACTCTCTACCCTCCCTCTCTCTCTCTCTCTCTCTTTCCCTTTCCCTCTGTTCTGACTCTCTACCCTCCCTCTCTCTCTCTTTCCCTCTGTTCTGACTCTCTCCCCTCTCTCTTTCCCTTTCCCTCTGTTCTGACTCTCTACCATCCCTCTCTCTCTCTTCCCTCTGTTCTGACTCTCTACCATCCCTCTCTCTCTCTTCCCTCTGTTCTGACTCTCTGCCCTCCCTCTCTCTCTTTCCCTCTGTTCTGACTCTCTCCCCTCTCTCTCTTTCCCTCTGTTCTGACTCTCTACCCTCTCTCTCTTTCCCTCTGTTCTGACTCTCTACCCTCTCTCTCTCTCTCTCTCTTTCCCTTTCCCTCTGTTCTGACTCTCTACCCTCCCTCTCTCTCTCTTTCCCTCTGTTCTGACTCTCTCCCCTCTCTCTCTCTCTTTCCCTCTGTTCTGACTCTCTGCCCTCCCTCTCTCTCTCTCTCTCTTTCCCTCTGTTCTGACTCTCTGCCCTCCCTCTCTCTCTCTCTCTCTCTCCCTCTGTTCTGACTCTCCCCTCCCTCTCTCTCTTCCCCTCTGTTCTGACTCTCTGCCCTCCCTCTCTCTCTCTTTCCCTCTGTTCTGACTCTCTCCCCTCCCTCTCTCTCTTTCCCTCTGTTCTGACTCTCTACCCTCCCTCTCTCTCTTCCCCTCTGTTCTGACTCTCTGCCCTCCCCCTCTCTCTCTTTCCCTCGGTTCTGACTCTCTCTCTTTCCCTCGGTTCTGACTCTCTCTCTTCCCCTCTGTTCTGACTCTCTGCCCTCTCTCTCTCTTTCTCTTTCCCTCTGTTCTGACTCTCTGCCCTCCCTCTCTCTCTTCCCCTCTGCCCTCCCTCTCTCTCTCTTTCCCTCTGTTCTGACTCTCTCCCTCTCTCTCTCTCTTTCTCTTTCCCTCTGTTCTGACTCTCTCCCCTCCCTCTCTCTCTTCCCCTCTGTTCTGACTCTCTGCCCTCCCTCTCTCTCTTCCCCTCTGTTCTGTCTCTCTGCCCTCCCTCTCTCTTCCCCTCTGTTCTGACTCTCTACCCTCCCTCTCTCTTCCCCTCTGTTCTGACTCTCTACTCTCCTACTCCCTCTGTGATATCTAAGTTTTTTTTTAAATAAAATTGTTCACATATAAAGTTAACCGTTTTTGGCTTTGTAATTATGTTTTATTGTGTGTAGATTGATGAGGGAAAAAAATTGAATTCATTTTATTTTAGAATAAGGCTGTAACGTGACAAAATGTGTAAAAAGTCAAGGGGTCTGAATACTTTCTGAATGTTACTGTATATCAGTATATTAGACTCTCTCTCTCTCTCTCTCTCTCTCTGCAGTGATGTTGTTTTCATCACTTCTGGTTTAACACTGCCATCAAGTGGTGATTGTCCAAACTGCACCACTGTTATGATAAGAGAAAGTGAGAGATAGAGAGAGAGCAGAGTGTGGCAGAGAGAGAGCAGAGTGTGGCAGAGAGAGAGCAGGAAGAGAGAGCAGAGAGTGTGGGAGAGAGAGGGAGCAGAGAGAGAGCAGAGAGTGTGGGAGGGAGCAGAGAGAGAGCAGAGAGTGTGGGAGGGAGCAGAGAGAGAGCAGAAAGTGTGGGAGAGAGCAGAGAGAGCAGAGTGTGTGGGAGAAAGAGAGAGCAGAGTGTGTGGGAGAAAGAGAGAGCAGAGAGTGTGGGAGAGAGAGCAGAGAGAGCAGAGAGTGTGGGAGAGAGAGGGAGCGCAGAGAGCAGAGGGAGAGAGAGCAGAGAACAGAGAGAGAGCGAGACCAGAGAGCAAAGAGAGAGCAGAGAGAGCAGAGAGCAGGCTGAGAGAGCAGATCGAGAGAGCAGAGGGAGAGAGAGCAGAGAACAGAGAGAGAGCAGAGGGAGAGAGAGAGCAGAGAAAAGACATAGAGCAGAGGGAGAGAGAGACAGAGAGCAGGCTGAGAGAGCAGAAAGAGAGAGCAGAAAGAGAGAGCAGAAAGAGAGCAGAGAAGAGAGAGCAGAGAGAACTGTAGTAACCCTGCATTACAACACTATGTTGCTATAGTGACCCTGCATTACAACACTATGTTGCTTTTGTGACCCTGCATCACAACACTCTGTTGCTATAGTGACCCTGCATTACAACACTATGTTGCTATAGTGACCCTGCATCACAACACTGTTGCTATAGTGACCCTGCATTACAACACTCTGTTGCTATAGTGACCCTGCATCACAACACTCTGTTGCTATAGTGATCCTGCATTACAACACTCTGTTGCTATAGTGACCCTGCATCACAACACTCTGTTGCTATAGTAACCCTGCATCACAACACTCTGTTGTACTAATAGTACAATTTGTTTAATTCTATTCCACATATTTAATTGTTTTGTATTTCATTTCATATTTGTTTCATGTTTCAACCAGTCGCAGGTTAACATCAACCTGACAGAGGAAACGTAAAATCAATAAACAAACTGTTTTCACAATTAACAAGCTTTTCTTGTTTCAAGTATGTTTTATTATGAAAAGTACAATATATCCTTGTATACTTGTACAACTATGGAGCGTATGTCCATATATAATTATACAATTTGTTTTTCAACATAAAAGACAACACATGATTACATTGGTATTTTAACAGTGTTGTTGTAAGAGGTCCTCACAACTATAGAAAGACGCGCATGTGTGTGTGTGTCCAGAATGTGTGTGTGTGTGTGTATTTGTCCAGTGTGTGTGTGTGTGTCCAGTGTGTGTGTGTGTGTCCAGTGTGTGTGTGTGTCCCAGTCCAGTGTGTGAGTCCAGTATGTGTGTGTGTGTCCAGTATGTGTGTCCAGCAGGTGTGTGTGTGTCCAGCATGTGTGTGTCCAGTGTGTGTGTGTGTGTGTCCAGTGTGTGTGTGTGTCCAGTGTGTGTGTGTGTCCAGTGTGTGTGTGTGTCCAGTGTGTGTGTGTGTCCAGTGTGTGTGTGTGTCCAGTGTGTGTGTGTGTGTCCAGTGTGTGTGTGTGTGTCCAGTGTGTGTGTGTGTGTCCAGTGTGTGTGTGTGTGTCCCAGCGTGTGTGTCCAGCGTGTGTGTCCAGTGTGTGTGTCCAGCGTGTGTGTCCTGTGTGTGTGTGTGTGTGTCCTGTGTGTGTGTGTGTGTGTCCTGCGTGTGTGTGTGTCCTGTGTGTGTGTCCTGCGTGTGTGTGTGTCCTGTGTGTGTGTGTGTGTGTGTGTATTTGTCCAGTGTGTGTGTCTGTGTGTCCAGTGTGTGTCTGTGTGTCCTATGTGTGTGTGTGTGTCCAGTATGTGTGTGTGTGTGTGTCCAGTATGTGTGTGTGTGTGTGTGTGTGTGTGTGTGTGTGTGTGTGTGTGTGTCCAGTGTGTGTGTGTGTGTGTGTGTGTCCAGTGTGTGTGTGTGTCAGTGTGTGTGTGTGTGTGTGTGTGTGTGTCCAGTATGTGTGTGTGTGTGTGTGTGTCCAGTATGTGTGTGTGTGTGTGTGTGTCCAGTATGTGTGTGTGTGTGTGTGTGTCCAGTATGTGTGTGTGTGTGTCCAGTATGTGTGTGTCCAGTATGTGTGTGTGTGTCCAGTATGTGTGTGTCCAGTATGTGTGTGTGTGTCCAGTATGTGTGTGTGTGTGTCCAGCATGTGTGTGTGTCCATCGTGTGTGTGTGTGTGTCTGTGTCCAGCGTGTGTGTGTGTGTGTGTGTGTCCAGTGTGTGTGTGTCCAGTGTGTGTCCAGTGTGTGTGTGTGTCCAGTGTGTGTGTGTGTCCAGCGTGTGTGTCCAGCGTGTGTGTCCAGCGTGTGTGTGTGTCCAGCGTGTGTGTGTGTGTGTCCTGTGTGTGTGTGTGTCCTGTGTGTGTGTGTATTTGTCCAGTGTGTGTGTCTGTGTGTCCAGTGTGTGTCTGTGTGTCCAGTGTGTGTCTGTGTGTCCAGTGTGTGTCTGTGTGTCCAGTGTGTGTGTGTGTGTCCAGTATGTGTGTGTGTGTGTCCAGTATGTGTGTGTGTGTGTCCAGTATGTGTGTGTGTGTGTCCAGTATGTGTGTGTCCAGTGTGTGTGTGTGTCCAGTGTGTGTGTGTCCAGTGTGTGTGTGTGTGTCCAGTGTGTGTGTGTGTGTGTGTGTGTGTGTCCAGTGTGTGTGTGTGTCCAGTGTGTGTGTGTGTGTCCAGTGTGTGTGTGT
Organism: Oncorhynchus nerka; assembly: GCF_034236695.1. Lineage (NCBI taxonomy): Eukaryota > Metazoa > Chordata > Actinopteri > Salmoniformes > Salmonidae > Oncorhynchus > Oncorhynchus nerka. The sequence goes on from NW_027040452.1 coordinate 323,077, forward strand.
GTGTCCAGTGTGTGTGTGTGTGTCCAGTGTGTGTGTGTGTGTCCAGTGTGTGTGTGTGTCCAGCGTGTGTGTCTGTGTCCAGCGTGTGTGTGTCTGTGTCCAGCGTGTGTGTCTGTGTCCAGCGTGTGTGTGTCTGTGTCCAGCGTGTGTGTGTCTGTGTCCAGCGTGTGTGTGTCTGTGTCCAGCGTGTGTGTGTCTGTGTCCAGCGTGTGTGTGTCTGTGTCCAGCGTGTGTGTGTGTGTGTCCAGCGTGTGTGTGTGTGTGTGTCCAGCGTGTGTGTGTGTGTGTGTCCAGCGTGTGTGTGTGTGTGTGTCCAGCGTGTGTGTGTGTGTGTGTCCAGCGTGTGTGTGTCTGTGTGTCCAGCATGTATGTCTGTGTCCAGTGTGTGTGTGTTCAGTGTGTGTGTGTGTGTTCAGTGTGTGTGTGTGTGTGTGTGTGTCCAGTGTCTGTGTGTGTGTTCAGTGTGTGTGTGTCCAGTGTCTGTGTGTGTGTTCAGTGTGTGTGTGTGTCTGTGTGTGTCCAGTGTTTGTCTGTGTATATCACTGAGTCACCAAACCACCATTATTATTTACAGGGACACTGAGGAGTGTGTTTGTGTGTTCAGTGTGTGTGTGTGTGTTCAGTGTGTTCAGTGTGTGTGTGTGTCCAGTGTGTGTGTGTGTGTGTGTGTGTGTTCAGTGTGTGTGTGTGTGTCCAGTGTGTGTGTGTGTGTTCAGTGTGTGTGTGTGTGTGTCCAGTGTGTGTGTGTGTTTGTCCAGTGTGTGTGTGTGTGTCTGTTCAGTGTGTGTGTGTTTGTCCAGTGTGTGTGTGTGTCCAGTGTGTGTGTGTGTGTTTGTGTGTGTGTTCAGTGTGTGTGTTTGTGTTCAGTGTGTGTGTGTGTGTGTCCAGTGTGTGTGTGTGTTCAGTGTGTCTAGTGTGTGTTTTTGTCCAGTGTGTGTGTGTGTGTTTGTCCAGCGTGTGTGTGTTTGTGTTCAGCGTGTGTGTGTTTGTGTTCAGTGTGTGTGTGTGTGTGTGTCCAGTGTGTGTGTGTGTTCAGTGTGTCTAGTGTGTGTGTGTGTGTTTTTGTCCAGTGTGTGTTTGTCCAGCGTGTGTGTGTGTGTGTGTGTGTGTGTGTGTGTGTGTGTGTGTGTGTGTGTATTCAGTGTGTGTGTGTTCAGTGTGTGTTTGTGTGTCCAGTGTGTGTGTGTGTGTCCGTTATTATTTCAGGGAGACTGAGTTACCATCAACATCCCAAACCCAAAACCCTGGATAGAGGGGCTCAGTGTCCAGTGTGTGTGTATGAGTCCAGTGTGTGTGTGTGTGTCCAGTGTGTGTGTGTGTGTCCAGTGTGTGTGTGTGTGTGTGTGTCACTGACAGAGAGACACTGAGTCGCCATCCCACCAAACCCTAAACCCTGGATAGAGGGGCTCAGTGAATGTGGAGGTGAATGTGATCAGGTGGGTCAGTGTGTCAGAGGAGGCTCTATAGAAGGACAGAGTGCCGGCTGGCCAGTCCAGATACACTCCTACTCTGTGGGAGCTGGAGGAGGGGACGTCTATGGTAGTGGGATTACTATTGTGCCTGGCAGGACTTGTTATTGTGTCCAATAAGACAGTCCTTAACCCATCCTCTCCTGCTGATTCCTTTATATGTCACTCCTATATCAGCCCCCCTTCTCCCACTCCACTCTACCTCCCAGTAACAGCGCCCAGTCAGACCCTCTCTACACAGCACCTGTCCATAGTCCTCAAATCTCTCTGGGTGATCAGGATACGGCTGCTCCTCTGTCCTCCATGTCACCTTTCTGTTCTCCTCAGACAGAGAGAGGTGTCTGTTTACTGTGTTTGGGTCCAGTGTGAGATCACAGACATCTGATGGATGAAACCAGACACAATATTAGAAATCATCATCATTCACATTAGAATGTTAACTCACTTTTCACTAATTCATTTAATGTAGATGTTTCTAGGTATCAAAAGGAGAAGTTAAGGTAACTTGAGACTTGTTGAATGATCATATGTTATACTGTATGGTAATATAAAACACACTTATTCCCATTAATTACACACACACACACACACACACACACACACACACACACACACACACACACACACACACACACACACACACACACACACAACATTGACAAACTCTTTGTAAACGTTGGTGTCCCTGATTTCTGCTTCTGTAGAACTACAGCTGATATTTAATATGACCAAGTCAGTAATGATGTTGGTCTTTGACTTTGACTTAACTTGAATTAAGACTTATTCTTAGTCATATTCTTCACAGCAGTCAACACTCACATTTTCTAAGTCCAGGTTTCATTCTGTTCTCTCCACCATGTTCCACACTGTAGCGGTAAGCAGAAGAACAGACAGTCATTGAGGGATACACACACACACACAACATATACACACACAATATAGCATGTATATCACCAAGCAAATGTTTTGTCACTGTGTGACACACACAGTTCACACACACACCAGTGTGTGTCTGTGTGTGTGTGTCCAGTGTGTGTGTGTGTCCAGTGTGTGTGTCAAGTGCATTGTGTTTTTTTGTGTGTCCAGTGTGTGTGTGTGTGTGTGTCAGTTGTGTGTGTGCTCTGTGTTTGTGTTGTCCTTTGTGTGTGTGTCCAGTGTGTCAGTGTGTAACAGTCACACAGGAGACAGTGCTTGTGTGTGTGTGTGTGTACACAGTGTCCAGTGTGTGTGTGATCATGTGTGCTGGTGTACCCACACACTGTGACACACAGTACACAGTGTGTGAGACACTGCAAACACACACATCACACAGTCAGCATATAACTTTGTCCAAGTGGTGGTCAGAATGTTTGTCTTAACTAGCCTGATAAGTCAAACATGTCTGATATGAACATTGACATAAACCCTCTACATACTTGAGTTTCTCCAGTCTGCAGTGTGGATCCTCCAGTCCAGCAGAGAGCAGTCTGACTCCTGAGTCTCCTGGGTGATTGTAGCTCAGGTCCAGCTCTCTCAGGTGTGAGGGGTTTGACCTCAGAGCTGAGACCAGAGAAGCACAGCCTTCCTCTGTGACTAGACAGCCTGACAGCCTGCAAAGAGTCAAATCATATTAAAATCACACTGCTATTCTTTGGTGGTGAAAATAGTGGCAGTATATTTTTTCAACATATTCAGATATATCAGTGTCCTGAAACCTTTCATATCTATTCATAAAATAGTGTATCATCATAAAAAATGACAAATGATCAAAGTATTGCCTGCAGATAGACAGATGCATATTACAAATATTATAGTAGACTGACCAGACCAGTTTAAAAAGCAGTATCAGTCAGAAGACAGACAGTGAGGAATCAGATTTAGCAAAGCACCACATTTAAAACTGTAAACCTTCACTGTCCAAACACATATGGTGTGGACTATGTGTGTCTGGTAAACACATGTGGATCTGGTGAACAGTTATCACTTGTTGACCAACTACAGGAATACTGACCTCAGAGTCTCCAGTTTACAGTGGGGATTCCCCAGTCCAGCAGAGAGCAGCTTCACTCCTGAATCCTTCAGGTCATTGTTACTCAGGTCCAGCTCTCTCAGGTGTGAGGGGTTTGACTCCAGAGCTGAGACCAGAGAAGCACAGCCTTCCTCTGTGACTCCACAGCCTGACAGCCTGACAAAGAGATCATCATGACTTCACAAACACACTGTTCATTTAACACCAGTAGTGTAGAAGGACAATGGCAGATGCATTTGGTTTATTCTCTCAAACAACATATAGATTCATCTTCCGTTTCCTAGAATTGTATGGTCATAATGTTATACTAATGTGAAAATCAATGAATTTATTCAATATGTTTTTCAATATAATATTATATACATATTATAATACATATTTTTCTCTAAACTGAATATTTCTTCCTGATGATTAGTTCTTAAATGTCATTTTATTTACTCACAGAACAGCTCTGGAGGCTTTGACCACTGGCAGCAGCCTCAGAAGACCTTCCTCTGATCTGGAGTATTTCTTCAGGTCAAACACATCCAGCTCCTTTTCTGAAGTCAGCAACACAAAGACCAGAGCTGACCACTGTGCAGGTGACAGGTTGGGTTCTGAGAGACTTCCTGAGCTCAGGTAGCTTTGGATCTCCTCCACTAGAGAATGGTCATTCAGTTCATTCAGACAGTGGAACAGATTGATGCTCCTCTCTGGAGAGGGATTTTTCCTGATCTTCTCCTTGATGTACTTGACTGTTTCTTCATGGCTCTGTGAGCTGATTCTTGTCTTTGTCAGTAGACCTCGTAAGTGCTTCTGATTGGACTCCAATGAGAGGCCCAGAAGGAAGCGGAGGAAAAGGTCCAGGTTTCCCGTCTCACTTTGTAAGGCTTTATCCACAGCACTCTTGTAGACAGTAACTTCAGCAACTTCAGGCTTGTCGTTTGTTTGCAGTTCATCCATTAGATTCTCATTGTTGTTGTTGAATGAGAGGAACACATATACAGCAGCCAGAAACTCCTGAATGCTCAGATGTACGAAGCAGTACACCTTGTCCTGGTACAGCCCACATTCCTCTTTAAAGAGCTGTGTGCACAATCCTGAGTACACTGAGGCTTCATTAACATCAATGCCAGCCTCTTTCAGGTCTTCTTCATAGAAAATCAGATTGCCTTTCACAAGCTGTTGAAAAGCCAGTTTTCCCAGTGACAGAATGCTCTCTTTATTCCAGTGTGGACCTGTCTCTTCTTTCCCAAGATACTTTTCATTCTTCTGTTTGGTATGAAACTCCACAAGGTGTGTGTACATCTCAGTCAGAGTCTTGGGCATCTCTTCTCTCTTATGTTTCAGCATGTGTTCAAGGACTGTTGCAGAAATCCAACAGAAGACTGGAATGTGGCACATGATGTGGAGGCTCCTTGATGTCTTTATGTGTGAGATGATTCTGCTGGCCAGGTCCTCATCACTGAATCTCTTCCTGAAGTACTCCTCCTTCTGTGGGTCATTGAACCCTCGTACCTCTGTCACCTGGTCAACACACCCTGAAGGGATCTTATTGGCTGCTGCAGGTCGGGTAGTTATCCAGAGGAGAGCAGAGGGAAGCAGATTTCCCTTGATGAGATTTGTCAGCAGAACATCCACTGAGGTTGACTCTGTGACGTCCCAACAGATCTTGTTCTTCTGGAAGTCTAGGGGCAGTCGGCACTCATCCAGACCATCAAAGATGAACAGAACTTTGTACTTGTTGTAGATGGAGATTCCTGATTGTTTGGTTTCCATTGAGAAGTGATTAAGAAGTTCAATGAAAGTGTGTTTGTCCTCTTTCATCAAATTCAGCTCCCGAAAAGGGAATGAAAATACAAATTGGACATCCTGATTTGCTTTTCCTTCAGCCCAGTCCAGAATGAACTTCTGCACAGAGACTGTTTTTCCAATGCCAGCGACTCCCTTTGTCAGCACAGTTCTGATAGGTTTGTCTTGTCCAGTTAAGGGTTTGAAGATGTCGTTACATTTGATTGCAGTCTCTGGTCTTGCTTGTTTCCTGGTTGTTGTCTCAATCTGTCTCAGCTCATGTTCATTATTGACCTCTCCTGTTCCACCCTCTGTGATGTAGAGCTCTGTGTAGATCTTATTGAGAAGTGTTGGGTTTCCTTGTTTAGCGATCCCCTCAAATACACATTGAAACTTCTTCTTTAGATTAGATTTGAGTTCACGTTGGCAAATCACAGCAAGCTCATCTGAATCTAGAAATAACACAGAGGATATGAATATTACGTCTGTTTTAATGTCTACAGTATTGTAGGACTGTTATAAAGTTGTACATTATAATAATGTATTCTCTTAACTGACTGTATAAATGTGTAAATGTTTTCATAATGCATTACAGACTGGTGTGACTGATTATATTATTATTGGTATTATTGATGGTATTATTAATGTTCTCTCTCTAAATGAATCACCACAACACATCCCTGCTGCTACTTGATGAGGTCACTAGGTGTTGTGTTAAGGCTGCTACAATATCATTGAGTTACACAGCTACTTTAGCTGTACTTTAGCTACAGCTTTTAAATGTTATAAAACAGCATTCAACATGAGGCAGACAGATCTTACATTTCTCCAGTGTGTCAGCAAGCTCCTTCTGGTTCATTTTCCTCAGGATGTGCAGTGTGATCTTCAGAGCCCCCTCTCTGGCACTGCTCTCCTGCTGCTCATCTTCAGGGTCCACCACTTCCTGTTTCTGACTCTCAAAGCCTTCTGGGAATTCTGGACTAAGAATCCTCTTGAACATCTTCAGCTCGTTCTTCACAAATGTCATAATTTTATCTTCAAGCATCTGGAATAAATCAAGTAAATAAGTTAAGCAAGATAATAAATGCTTTCTCATTAACACATTAATGAATGATTGACAGATCAACTTTACTTGAGGTAAACAAAAACAAATGTACATAACAGGACCACATACACTGAATATGGAGGCCAGGTCTGTTTGATGACTCTGGGAAGACTGACCACTGAGAATCTCTGACTCTGATCTCTCCTGTTGGTTTCTGTGGACAAAACATGAGATTACATCTCCTCATCCAGGGAGTACACACACACACACACGCGCACACACACACACACACACACACACACACACACACACACACACAGTGAGGGAATGTTGTGTTTGTTTAATTGTTTTAGGACTATGAGAATGGACAAAAGGATTAGCATATGGATTATGAAAACAACAACAATAAATGGGAAAATGGGAGGAGAAATGACTAGAGACAGTGTTGTTTAACTCACTGACCAGGACCCATGAGTTCTTCTTACCTTTGTTCAGTAGAAAAGTCTCCCTCTCTAAACACTATAGGTTGATCCATAGACTTATCACTCTTCATAGACACACAGCTGGGAACAGGGGAGGCTGGTCTCTCCTGCTTGATTGGTCTTCAACACAACAGAGACAAACATTACATCTCTCATCTACTCTGAGCTCAGATGGGGAAACATAAGAGTTTCATTCCAAAACACTATATATCACTTTTCAGAAATGTTAGTAAATTAGCTTTTATTGTTCAAAGCATTTCTGAAAGAGATTGGTGTGTTTTTTCTATCTATCTAATCATGGGGTTGTTCACTATCTAATCATGGGTTGTTCACTATCTAATCATGGGGTTGTTCACTATCTAATCATGGGGTTGTTCACTATCTAATCATGGGATTGTTCACTATCTAATCATGGGGTTGTTCACTATCTAATCATGGGGTTGTTCACTATCTAATCATGGGGTTGTTCACTATCTAATCATGGGGTTGTTCACTATCTAATCATGGGATTGTTCACTATCTAATCTAATCTAATCATGGGGTTGTTCACTATCTAATCATGGGGTTGTTCACTATCTAATCATGGGGTTGTTCACTATCTAATCATGGGGTTGTTCACTATCTAATCATGGGGTTGTTCACTATCTAATCATGGGGTTGTTCACTATCTAATCATGGGGTTGTTCACTATCTAAATCATGGGGTTGTTCACTATCTAATCATGGGGTTGTTCACTATCTAATCATGGGGTTTTTCACTATCTAATCATGGGGTTGTTCACTATCTAATCATGGGGTTGTTCACTATCTAATCATGGGGTTGTTCACTATCTAATCACACTATCTAATCATGGGGTTGTTCACTATCTAATCATGGGGTTGTTCACTATCTAATCATGGGGTTGTTCACTATCTAATCATGGGGTTGTTCACTATCTAATCATGGGGTTGTTCACTATCTAATCATGGGGTTGTTCACTATCTAATCATGGGGTTGTTCACTATCTAATCATGGGGTTGTTCACTATCTAATCATGGGGTTGTTCACTATCTAATCATGGGGTTGTTCACTATCTAATCATGGGGTTGTTCACTATCTAATCATGGGGTTGTTCACTATCTAATCATGGGGGGTTGTTCACTATCTAATCATGGGGTTGTTCACTATCTAATCATGGGGTTGTTCACTTCTAATCATGGGGTTGTTCACTATCTAATCATGGGGTTGTTCACTATCTAATCATGGGGTTGTTCTCTATCTAATCATGGGGTTGTTCACTATCTAATCATGGGGTTGTTCTCTATCTAATCATGGGGTTGTTCACTATCTAATCATGGGGTTGTTCACTATCTAATCATGGGGTTGTTCACTATCTAATCATGGGGTTGTTCACTATCTAATCATGGGGTTGTTCACTATCTAATCATGGGGTTGTTCACTATCTAATCATGGGGTTGTTCACTATCTAATCATGGGGTTGTTCACTATCTAATCATGGGGTTGTTCACTATCTAATCATAATCATGGGGTTGTTCACTATCTAATCATGGGGTTGTTCACTATCTAATCATGGGGTTGTTCACTACTCTAATCATGGGGTTGTTCACTATCTAATCATGGGGTTGTTCACTATCTAATCATGGGGTTGTTCACTATCTAATCATGGGGTTGTTCACTATCTAATCATGGGGTTGTTCACTATCTAATCATGGGGTTGTTCACTATCTAATCATGGGGTTGTTCACTATCTAATCATGGGGTTGTTCACTATCTAATCATGGGGTTGTTCACTATCTAATCATGGGGTTGTTCACTATCTAATCATGGGGTTGTTCACTATCTAATCATGGGGTTGTTCACTATCTAATCATGGGGTTGTTCAATGACAGATATGTATTTGTTTAAAATAACTTGATGTCTTAATTTCAGAGAGACAAATAATCATGTTTTTTTTCCGCAAAATGCTATATATTTGCCTCACTCAAATGTTACCGCCGGAATAATGAGACTATAAGGAGTACCAATACTGAGTCAATGTGCAGGGTACCAGGTAGTTGAGGTAATAATGAGACTATAAGGAGAACCAGTACTGAGTCAATGTGCAGGGTACCAGGTAGTTGAGGTAATAATGAGACTATAAGGAGTACCAGTACTGAGTCAATATGCAGGGTACCAGGTAGTTGAGGTAATAATGAGACTATAAGGAGTACCAGTACTGAGTCAATGTGCAGGGTACCAGGTAGTTGAGGTAATAATGAGACTATAAGGAGAACCAGTACTGAGTCAATGTGCAGGGTACCAGGTAGTTGAGGTAATAATGAGACTATAAGGAGAACCAGTAATGAGTCAATGTGCAGGGTACCAGGTAGTTGAGGTAATAATGAGACTATAAGGAGTACCAGTACTGAGTCAATGTGCAGGGTACCAGGTAGTTGAGGTAATAATGAGACTATAAGGAGAACCAGTACTGAGTCAATGTGCAGGGTACCAGGTAGTTGAGGTAATAATGAGACTATAAGGAGTACCAGTACTGAGTCAATGTGCAGGGTACCAGGTAGTTGAGGTAATAATGAGACTATAAGGAGTACCAGTACTGAGTCAATGTGCAGGGTACCAGGTAGTTGAGGTAATAATGAGACTATAAGGAGTACCAGTACTGAGTCAATGTGCAGGGTACCAGGTAGTTGAGGTAATAATGAGACTATAAGGTAATAATGAGAGAGAACCAGTACTGAGTCAATGTGCAGGGTACCAGGTAGTTGAGGTAATAATGAGACTATAAGGAGTACCAGTACTGAGTCAATGTGCAGGGTACCAGGTAGTTGAGGTAATAATGAGGCTATAAGGAGTTACTGAGTCAATGTGCAGGGTAAGGTAGTTGAGGTAATAATGAGGCTATAAGGAGTACCAGTACTGAGTCAATGTGCAGGGTACCAGGTAGTTGAGGTAATAATGAGACTATAAGGAGTACCAGTACTGAGTCAATGTGCAGGGGGTACCAGGTAGTTGAGGTAATAATGAGACTATAAATTGGATAATATGTACAGTACTGAGTCAAAGTGTGCAGAGATAATATGTACATGTAGGTAGAGGTACTAGACAATCAGAATAGAGATTACTTCTCCTCATCCAGGGAGTTCAGACACACACACACACACACACACACACACACACACACACACACACACACACACACACACACACACACACAGGGAGGGAATGTTGTGTTTGTTTAATATTGTTTAAGGACTACCAGTACTGAGTCAATGTGCAGGGTACCAGGTAGTTGAGGTAATAATGAGACTATAAGGAGAACCAGTACTGAGTCAATGTGCAGGGTACCAGGTACCACACACACACACACACACACACACACATACACACACAGTGAGGGAATGTTGTGTTTGTTTAATATTGTTTTAGGACTATGAAAATGGACAAAAGGATTTGGAAAATGGGAGAGGAGAAATGACTAGAGACAGTGTTGTTTAACTCACTGACCAGGACCCATGAGTTCTTCTTACCTTTGTTCAGTAGAAAAGTCTCCCTCTCTAAAGTATAGAGGAGGATCCATAGACATGTCACTCTTCATGGACACACAGCTGGGAACAGGGGAGGCTGGTCTCTCCTGCTTGATTGGACTTCAACACAACAGAGACAAACATTACATCTCTCATCTACTCTGAGCTCAGATTGGGAAACATAAGAAGAGTTTCACAAATATAACTGACTTCTAGACATTAGTTAACGCGCGCGAGCAGTGTGTCATTTAAAATGACGAAATTCATTTATCGACGCGAGCGTTGTAGTCAGTCTGTCAGCCCCGCTAAAAGGCTGGTGTCGTTACTCTGCCTTCTCCGGGGGCATGTTGAGGTACATTTACTAACCGGGAGGGTTTGAATGATGTGATTTATTGGAGGGCTGGAAGACGCAATCTCGAGGTTATTTACTCACAATATCAGATATTAAGATGATTTTTTATAATGAATGTATACTGAGGTTGAGGTTCTGACTAGTGATTATTTACCCGGGGTTCAATACCTGCTATTGAGGCGCCCTGAAAATAATATTCAAAAGTTTGGTCCTTGGACACAGAGGTTTAAACACTAAAGTTACCGTCCATCTAGTGAAGAGAGGAGAACCGGACAGAGGTAGCCAGCATCCGTCAACGAGAGAGGGAGAAGCCTCACCGGGATTTAACAGGTGGAAGAAACAACCGGGGAGCTCCATCGGTCCACAAGAAATGCAGACAGCCGGTGATGATGTAGTGGTAGCTATGGTAACTAGGATGCTGCTGGTTGAGTAGCTAGCTAGCTTACCGAGCTGTACCGACTAGCTAGGATAACTAGGATGCTGCTGGTTAGTTAGCAGGTCGTTTGTCTGTCCCTCGTCTCGATGATGAATCCGGTGAAACACAAATTGAAACAAGGATAGAGAGTGAAAAGGATCTGGCTACACTCATACTGTCCCTGACCGTAAAGAAAAAAGCAAATTGAACAGTAAACTTCGGTGTCTCAACACTGTAACAAACTCCGTCGTTATTCCCCAAGATCACCTCAGTCCACTCTGCGCGTAACCAGACAATATCCTTGTCGCCACACCGAACGTGGACGCGGACGGTTCTGTACGGGGACGCGGACGGTTCTGTACGGGGACGCGGTTCTGTACGGGACGCACGTTCTGTACGGGGAACACAATCAACTGAAACCCAGTCTTTACAGTGGGTTACATTAGTAATATGAATTATTTATTATTATGTTTAACAAACATTCTATGTTTTTTTATAACAATATTTTGAGATCTGGGTCCATATCGCCAAAGTGTCTCAGAGGAGAAAATTGGTCGTATAAGTGCTGAGAATAAAGACATTTTACACTTATGGGTATAAATTAAAGCTATTTATGAAGTCTCTAGTCCCACCTAGTTGGCAGAAATTTATGACACCTCGTGAGCTGTCCTAAGTAGTTAAGAGTTAACAGCAGGTGTCCTAAGTAGTTAAGAGTTAACAGCAGGTGTCCTAAGTAGTTAAGAGTTAACAGCAGGTGTCCTAAGTAGTTAAGAGTTAACAGCAGGTGTCTTGATAATACTATAGAATAATGCAGTGAGTCAGTGGTTTCTGCACAACATGTAATTGTTTTGGAGCAGATAAAAATCATGTTTTGATATTTGATATGATCAATACATTAATAATATTGACCAGATGCAACATGTATATTTGTGATCAATACATTAATAATATATGTCTTGTGCTTTTGGCAATGATTTATGTGTAATAATTATGAATAACAAGTGATACCATGTATGCATAGCATTTTGTCTTCATTTTGGCAGATTAACTCAGGCTTATTCCCCAAGATTAACTCAGGTTTTCACCCAGTGGTTAAGGAGTTGGACTTGTGGCCTAAAGGTGGCTGGTTTGTATGTGTAAAATGTGCTATTTGCTAACTGCTAGGGTTGTGTGATGTCATATATTGACGGGCTGGAAGACGCACTCTGTCTTTTCTATTCTGAGGTTGTTTATAAACAATATCAGATATTAAGCAGATTTTTATAATGAATGTATACTAAGGTTGAGGTTTTGACTAGTGATTATTTACCTGGGATTCAATACCTGCTATAGTCACTTTTTTTTCTCTCCCAAAAGCAACACTGCCCTAATAGGAGATATACAGCTAACTAAAGTCATGAGAGATCATTTTAGAAAATCATGGGACATATAGTCTGTGGTTGCATGCTATTTTATGTCAATCATATTGCTGCTTGTAGACTATAACTGATGCTTCATGGTCCATCATATTGCTGCTTGTAGCCTATAAGTGATGCTTCGTGGTCATATGCTGCTTGTAGACTATAAGTGATGCTTCGTGGTCATATGCTGCCATCTATTGGACATGTTGCAATTAAAAGTTATTTATTTACAGACATTGGTGGGGCAGCTGAGAAATAAAGTGTATTTTTCTGGTTAATTCCTTAGATCAGTCTCTAACCTGCCCCATCTTTCACACGCCAATTGCTAGACTTTCACATAGAGGTTACTTGGTCACCCAGTTCAAACCACATTTGAAAAATAAAACACGTGGCTTGTTGATCAAGTGTTCTGCCTTGCAATAATAAATATAATAAAATAACAAAACAAAAACAGCAAAATGCTGAGACAGGTTTTGATTAACAAAATAATCAGTGCTATTTAGTACTATAATGGTATTTACTAACATAATATTATTACTAAAACAGTTTCTAAAATAATTTGGGTTACGGTTAATGTCCATTTGTTTTCTAACTCAGTGAAACTGTGCAGCTTTCACTCAATCCGATGTCTACGAACGAACATTTCGATGCTTATCAAATTACCCAGCAGCCATTTAGAAACAAGTCATCAAAAAAAGTGATGTTTCTTAATTTTAAAAACTTCTTCTGGCTGTTTAAATTGGCCTTATCTTGAAAAAGAGGACAGGGACATTCGTTTTAGTTAGGTGGTATACGTTTTTCTGAAAACAAATATGGTTAACCATGACCAGAAACGATTTAAGGTTTAGCACTGTGGGTCACCACAACGTGTATCCATGCGAACAGTGATCACACTCACCAAGTAGCTGTAACCCTGTTGATAATAAGTAACCTGACGTCAGCGTTCAAGCTTAATGCCGGCAGGTGTCATTGATACAATAGTGAAGCTGCCATTGTGACGCAGAACAATGAGCTGGGAATAGAACGTTCAGAAGGTGAGTTGATTCCACGGAGCTCAATAGAACTAATAGGAGCTGGCAGGAAGAAGAATGACCTAAAATAAGACCTGTTTTGTAGCGATTACTATATAACATAACATAATATTGTTGATGGTGCACCGAAAATAATATTCAAAAGTTTGGTCCTTGGACACATAAGGGTTACACATAAGGGTTAAACACTAAAGTTTACCGTCCATCAGGTGAAGAGAGGAGGGGTTAAACACTAAAGTTACCGTCCATCTAGTGAAGAGAGGAGGGGTTAAACACTAAAGTTACTGTCCATCTAGTGAAGAGAGGAGGGGTTAAACACTAAAGTTACCGTCCATCTAGTGAAGAGAGGAGGGGTTAAACACTAAAGTTACCGTCCATCTAGTGAAGAGAGGAAACACTAAAGGGTGAAGAGAGGAGGGGTTAAACACTAAAGTTACCGTATCTAGTGAAGAGAGGAGGTTAAACACTAAAGTTACCGTCCATCTAGTGAAGAGAGGAGGGTTAAGAACGTTGTAGAAGAGACATGTTTGTTGTTTGCTGTAACTAATGGTCAAGGTTGTATTGTAATGTATGTATTGTATTGTATGTATTGTAATGTATGTATTGTAATGTATTGTAATGTATTGTATTGTAATGTATTGTATTGTATTGTAATGTATTAATGTATAATGTATTGTATTGTAATGTATGTAATGTATTGTATTGTATGTATTGTATTGTATTGTATTGTAATGTAATGTATTGTATTGTAATGTATTATTGTATTGTATGTATGTATTGTATTGTATTATTGTATTGTATTGTAATGTATTGTATGTATTATTGTATTGTATGTATTGTATGTAATGTATTGTAATGTATTGTATGTATTGTATTGTATTGTATGTATTGTAATGTATGTATTGTAATGTATTGTATGTATTATTGTAATGTAATGTATTGTATGTATTGTATTGTAATGTAATGATGTAATGTATTGTATTGTAATGTATTGTATTGTATTGTATTGTATTGTATTGTATTGTAATGTAATGTGATGTAATGTAATATATGTATTGTAATGCCAGAGTTGACGTGGACCATCGTTCAAACAAAGAGATGCCTCCCTGACCACCAGTGTGTTTGGATATAATGAAGATCAATTCAGTGAAGAAGAACCTCTAGAGTTCTGACCAATATATATTCTATATATACTGTATACTCAGACACTTCCTAACCTCCTATAAAGGGTTCTATATATATTCTATATATACTGTATACTCAGACACTTCCTAACCTCCTATAAAGGGTTCTATATATATTCTATATATATACTGTATACTCAGACACTTCCTTACCTCCTATAAAGGGTTCTATATATATTCTATATATACTGTATAGTCAGACACTTTGTCACGCCTTGGTCTTAGTATTTTGTGTTTTCTTTATTTATTTGGTCAGGCCAGGGTGTGACATGGGTTTATTATGTGGTGTGTTTTTGTATTGGGGTTTTAGTAGGTATCGGGATTGTGGCTGAGTAGGGTTGTCTAGGAAAGTCTATGGTTGCCTGAGGAGGTTCTTAATCAGAGGCAGGTGATTATCGTTGTCTCTGATTGGGAACCATATTTAGGCAGCCATATTCTTTGAGTGTTTTGTGGGTGATTGTTCCTGTCTTTGTGTTTGCATCAGATAGGGCTGTTTCGGTTTTCACATTTCATTATTTTCTATTTTCTTCATGTATAGTTTTTTCCTTCATTAAAATATCATGAATCATCATCACGCTGCATTTTGGTCCGACTCTCCTTCACCACAAGAGAACCGTCTCCTTCACCACAAGAGAACCGTTACACACTTCCTAACCTCCTATAAAGGGTTCTATATATATTCTATATATACTGTATACTCAGACACTTCCTAACCTCCTATAAAGGGTTCTATATATAGTCTATATATACTGTATACTCAGGCACTTCCTAACCTCCTATAAAGGGTTCTATATATATTCTATATATACTGTATACTCAGACACTTCCTAACCTCCTAAAGGGTTCGATATAGAACTTTAGTGGTTCTGTATATTGTAGGAAGATAGAACCCTTTCTGGTTTCAACAGGAGTGAAGAGTGTGTTGATATAACGGATATATTGTCAGAAATCAGCTTGTAACAACGATCAGAATAAACACTATAAAGTTATGCTGCCAACATATTAGATAATAATTAAGAGGCTAAATGATTGTGTCATGATAACATTTTATAGAGGTGTGTGTGTGTGTGTGTGTGTGTGCTGGTGAGACAACCACATATCACAGTCTAATGTACAGGATACAAACATTCCATTCCAGCTATATAACGTTTTGAAAAACAAAAATTCATACACAAAAAAATATTAATTAAAATCTTAGAAAAACAATATTTTACAGACAAGGTTCCCCTGAGCAATACTGTCTGATAAATAACAAATGTGAAAAAATGGTGGAAACACGTTTTAGAAACAAACAACATTGTAATCTCACCTCTTAGCTTTGGTGTCATGTTCCCCAGAGAGTCTCATTTTAGAGGCAGGGCCCCCCTTCTTTCTCGCTCCAGAGAGACTCATTTTAGAGAACTGACCCCTAAACAGAGATCCAGCCTGTTGGTTGTGGTTAACACAGTGTCAACTAAACAGAGATCCAACATGTTGGTTGTGGTTAACACAGTGACAACTAAACAGAGATCCAGCATGTTGGTTGTGGTTAACACAGTGACAACTAAACAGAGATCCAACATGTTGGTTGTGGTTAACACAGTGACAACTAAACAGAGATCCAGCATGTTGGTTGTGGTTAACACAGTGTCAACTAAACAGAGATCCAACATGTTGGTTGTGGTTAACACAGTGACAACTAAACAGAGATCCAACATGTTGGTTGTGGTTAACACAGTGACAACTAAACAGAGATCCAACATGTTGGTTGTGGTTAACACAGTGACAACTAAACAGAGATCCAACATGTTGGTTGTGGTTAACACAGTGACAACTAAACAGAGATCCAACATGTTGGTTGTGGTTAACACAGTGACAACTAAACAGAGATCCAGCATGTTGGTTGTGGTTAACACAGTGACAACTAAACAGAGATCCAACATGTTGGTTGTGGTTAACAGTAATTCTTGAAGGTCAATTATTCTCATTTATTCATTATCTCTTAGAAATAAAACATTTACTAACAGACATATCCAAACAGTCAGGTGATTTAATGCATCACATGAAAATGTAGTCGTGATTTATATTTTTCACCTTTTGTCCATAATAATATAATATAATAATATAATAATAATAACAATATAATATATAATAATATTAGTCTAGTTTGTTCAACAGGTATGATATTATTATGCTGTTACTGAATTCAGTTCATAATATTAATGTTAAGAAAAGTATGTTCAGTGGTTTCATACCAAATTACACAGGAAGCAGGAGCTCATTGGAATTTAGAAAACAACAAATGTTCTGATATTCTGAAAGACGATTTACAATTTATACATAAAAAATATACAAATTGTAAAATAACCGCGATATACGAATATATGAACAACATGTTATTGAATGTGACTTGACTCCACCCAGTTAGCTATATGAACAATATGTTATTGAATGTGACTTGACTACACCCAGTTAGCTATATGAACAACATGTTATTGAATGTGACTTGACTACACCCAGTTAGCTATATGAACAACATGTTATTGAATGTGACTTGACTACACCCAGTTAGCTATATGAACAACATGTTATTGAATGTGACTTGCCTACACCCAGTTAGCTATATGAACAACATGTTATTGAATGTGACTTGACTACACCCAGACTTGACTACACCCAGTTAGCTATATGAACAACATGTTATTGAATGTGACTTGACTACACCCAGTTAGCTATATGAACAACATGTTATTGAATGTGACTTGACTAAACCCGGTTAGCGCCATTTTGTATGATTGAACTGTCACGTAGCTGTCCCAGGTGAAATGGACTGTTAGATCTGAGTGTTTTACTGTCATTCACTATACTAAAATAACACCAGACATTTAATGTCTCTACACACTTTACAATAATCCCTGGGAAGATTCTTACCTTGTAGCCTGAATTCACAACCAGAACATGTCAAGTCATTGAGATATTTTCCGTTGTGCTGAGAGATCACCTTCCTGATGACAAGTGTCTCTGTATCTATGTTCTAGGTTCAGTTGATCTTTGGATGTAATAATATCTGGTCAAAGTCTAGTGACACAACACCATAGTATATCATAACCATAACAGCAGTTGGCCAGTAAAGGCCATGGAATACTATAAAACAGGGTTCGTCAACTAGGTTTGGCTTCGGGACAATTGTCGGTGGGTCAGAACATAATGAACATACAATATTTGCACAGTGAATAGGTCTACACTACAAATTTAACGACATGTTTTATATATTTGATTAGTACGCAATACATTCATTCATTTCATTGACAAAATTAAATTTTGATCAGATTTAGTTTATAAAATCACCAATATCTCTATTAAATTATAATTTTTTGTTTATTTCTCTGTGCGTTGATTGGTGGGTAAAAACAGGTCTATCAAATCAAATCAAATGTATTTATATAGCCCTTCATACATCTGCTGATATCTCAAAGTGCTGTACAGAAACCCAGCCTAAAACCCCAAACAGCAAGCAATGCAGGTGTAGAAGCACGGTGGCTAGGAAAAACTCCCTAGAAAGGCCAAAACCTAGGAAGAAACCTAGAGAGTAACCAGGCTATGTGGGGTGGCCAGTCCTCTTCTGGCTGTGCCGGGTGGAGATTATAACAGAACATGGCCAAGATGTTCAAATGTTCATAAATGACCAGCATGGTCCAATAATAATAAGGCAGAACAGTTGAAACTGGAGCAGCAGCACGGCCAGGTGGACTGGGGACAGCAAGGAGTAAACATGTCAGGTAGTCCTGAGGCATGGTCCTAGGGCTCAGGTCCTCCGAGAGAGAGAAAGAAAGAGAGAATTAGAGAGAGCACACTTAAATTCACACAGGACATCGAATAGGACAGGAGAAGTACTCCAGATATAACAAACTGACCTTAGCCCCCCGACACATAAACTACTGCAGCATAAATACTGGAGGCTGAGACAGGAGGGGTCAGATTGAACAGATTGAAAGACAATAAATAATTTAATGAATAAAAATAGTGTGAGACATGGCCTTGTGTTGCTGTACTGTCTATAACTACCTTAAAACCTCTTAGTGCTCCCCCTCTATACTGCCCCCGTTGGAGAAAGTGCGTGCCCATAGTAAACTGAAAATATTTTTTCCCAAAATTGCTAATATATGCATATAAAAATTATTATTGAATAGAAAACACTCTAACGTTTCTAAAACAGTTTAAATTATGTCTGTATGTAAAGCAGAACTCCCAGGCCAGCCTTTCTCCCAAACTCTCTCTTGTCAAGAGAAAAGTTGGGTCAACTTTGACGTCATCGCCCCCACCCTTCCCAGGCAGCTACCGATCTGGGAACAGTCTCTATCTGTTCAGCGCGATGCCTGCTTTCAAATGGCGCGCTCATTGTGAGAATCCCACGAGCCCTGCACCTTTGGCACGCAAAATTGCTCGTGTCCCTCTGAAAACCAGGCACTCTATTGCGCACGGCCGATTTGGAGCACGTCTTTTTTCCAAGATCCAGCATTTGAAGCCGGTTTGTCTGTTAGCGCTGTCCTTTGTTCTACATGCTAACAACAGCATAAAGCTCGATTTTGCACATCGTTTGACCAGTTTAATCGACATATAATATGTAAATTGGAAGTTTTGGTGCGCAAGAGTGCTGGACCAGAAGTCATTTTTGATGCATTTCAGCCGAAGCTGTTAGCATATGCTAATACAGGGACACACAACGTGAAACCAAACGATTTATTGGGTAAGTATGACTCCTTCTACGTCTTCTGATGAAAGAACATCAAAGGTAAGGGAATATTTATGTGGTTATTTTGGGTTTCTGTGGACTCCAAACGTAGAGGAGACATACTGCTAATATCTGAGCGCCGACGCATAGTATAGCCCAGTGAACGATGCCTGTAACGTTAAAAATAAATGTAACACAGCGGTTGCATTAAGAAGAAGTGTATCTTTGTAAATATATGTAGAACATGTATATTTAGTCATGTTTATTGCTTGTTATCTGACGTTATCTGTCGGAGCTATCATCATTTCTCCTGACATTTGAGTAGCATGTTTTTTTTTTAAATGTCGTCAACCGAGATTTATGGATATAAATGGCATATTATTGAAAAAAAATTAAATGTACTGTGTAACATGTAATATTACTGTCATCTGATGAAGATTTTCAAAAGGTTAGTGAATTATTTATTTTTTAAACCTACTTTTAAATTTGATTTTTTTCTGGGACAAAATGGCCGCCGCTTGCCTTTTGTTTCGGTGGTGATCTAATATAAATATGTGCTATGTTTCCGCCGTAAAACATTTTAGAAATCTGACTTGCTGGGTAGATTAACAAGATGTTTATCTTTCATTTGAGCTATTGGACTTGTTAATGTGTGGAGGTTAAATATTTTTAGGAATATTTTTTCGCATTGTGCGTTATGCTAATGAGCTTGAGCCGTAGTCACGATACCGGATCCGGGAGGGGGGGCTCTAAGAGGTTTTAACTAGTTGCTCCTACCCTCTACTTTTTTGAACATTTTGTTAAAAATCGCGCAACATTTCAGCGCCCTGCTACTCATGCCAGGAATATAGTACGTTCATATGGTTAGAATGTGTGTATAGGAAACCCTCGGACGTTTTTAAGACTGTGGCTATTACATAACGTGCGTTACATCGGAAAGCGCAGGAAAACCTGATCACAGAAAATGGAAATAAATATCCATGCGCCACTTCCAGCAATTGTTAACAGTGAGCCACAATTAGATAAGACCGAGCATTCAACTCCCACAGCATCCCCATGCAGTCGAGTATCTTGTCAATTTAATCCTTTGATTCTTGGTTGAACCGAAAGAGGGGCACGACGTACCTCCGGTCTCCGCCCAGATCATTCCGGAAGAGCTCTCTCCTGAAATTTTTCCAAGACGACAGCTAATGATATGTACATCGCCTCCGGATGATTTTTATCGCTTATTAACGTTTACTAATACCTAAAGTAGCATTACAAACGTATTTCGAAGTGTTTTGTGAAAGTTTATCGTCTACTTTTTGAATTTTAAAAAATGACGTTACGTTTGAAATCAATGTTTTTTTCGTTTATCACACAGTCTACATATAACGATATCTTGGCTTTATATGGCCCGATTTAATCGAAATAAAGACCCAATAGTGTTTATGGGACATCTAGGAGTGCCAACAAAGAAGATGGTGAAAGGTAATGAATGTTTTCTATTTTATTGTGCGGTTTGTGTAACGCCGAAATGCTAATTATTTTGTTTACGTCCCCTGTGGGTCTTTTGGGGTGTTGCATGCTATCAGATAATAGCTTCTCATGCTTTCGCCGAAAAGCATTTTAAAAATCTGACTTGTTGCCTGGATTCACAACGAGTGTAGCTTTAATTCGATACACTGCATGTGTATTTTAATGAACTTTTGAGTTTTAACTAATACTATTAGCATTTAGCGTAGCGCATTTGCATTTCCAGAGCTCTAGTTGGGACGCAAGCGTCCCGAGTAGAAGCAACAGGTTAACAAACAGTGACTTATTATTATTATTATTATTGTTGCTGTACTGTCTATAACTACCTTAACAAACAGTACCCAGTACCCAATAAGTACGATTATCCGACGATCAGAGGAGTTGCTGTAAGGCTTTTTACACGCAGCTGTATTTCGGAAAGTTGTAGTTTCAACGATTTCATTGAAGATCCTTCATCCTGGCGAAGAAATCATGTAAAGTGAAACTCTAAAGTGAAAGTGAGACAGATTTTTTGTTTGTTTCTTGGAGTGTTATGATTCAAACGAACTGAGGAGCTGTTTCTGCAAGGACAGGACGTACTTCTGGGAGTGTTATGATTCAAACGAACTGAGGAGCTGTTTCTGCAAGGACAGGACGTACTTCTGGGAGTGTTATGATTCAAACGAACTGAGGAGCTGTTTCTGCAAGGACAGGACATACTTCTTGGAGTGTTATGATTCAAACGAACTGAGGAGCTGTTTCTGCAAGGACAGGACGTACTTCTGCATGTGATTCAAACGAACTGAGGAGCTGTTTCTGCAAGGACAGGACGTACTTCTGCATGTGATTCAAACGAACTGAGGAGCTGTTTCTGCAAGGACAGGACGTACTTCTGCACGGGTAAGTGCTAATGCCGTTTTATGAAAAATAAAAAAATATATATTATATATAAAAAAATCAATCCCTATCCCAGTCTGTTGTTCCCACATGCTTCAAGAGAGCCACCATTGTTCCTGTTCCCAAGAAAGCTAACGTCACTGAGCTAAATGACTACCGCCCCGTAGCACTCACTTCCGTCATCATGAAGTGCTTTGAGAGACTAGTCAAGGACCATATCACCTCCACCCTACCTGACACCCTAGACCCACTCCAATTTGCTTACCACCCCAATAAGTCCACAGACGAGGCAATCGCAATCACACTGCACACCGCTCTAACCCATCTGGACAAGAGGAATACCTATGTAAGAATGCTGTTCATCGATTACAGCTCATCATTTAACACCATAGTACCCTTCAAGCTCGTCATCAAGCTCGAGACCCTGGGTCTCGACCCCGCCCTGTGCAACTGGGTACTGGACTTCCTGACGGGCCGCCCCCAAGTGGTGAGGGTAGGCAACAACATCTCCACCCCGCTGATCCTCAACACTGGGGCCCCACAAGGGTGCGTTCTGAGACCTCTCCTGTACTCCCTGTTCACCCACGACTGCGTGGCCATGCACGCCTCCAACTCAATCATCAAGTTTGCGGACAACACAACAGTGGTAGGCTTGATTACCAACAACGATGAGACGGCCTACAGGGAGGAGGTGAGGGCCCTCGGAGTGTGGTGTCAGGAAAATAACCTCACACTCAACGTCAACAAAACTAAGGAGATGATTGTGGACTTCAGGGAACAGCAGAGGGAACACCCCCCCTATCCACATCGATGGAACAGTAGTGGAGAGGGTGGTAAGTTTTAAGTTCCTCGGCATACACATCACAGACAAACTGAATTGGTCCACCCACACAGACAGCATCGTGAAGAAGGTGCAGCAGCGCCTCTTCAACCTCAGGAGGCTGAAGAAATTCGGCTTGTCACCAAAAGCACTCACAAACTTCTACAGATGCACAATCGAGAGCATCCTGGCGGGCTGTATCACCGCCTGGTACGGCAACTGCTCCGCCCGCAACCGTAAGGCTCTCCAGAGGGTAGTGAGGTCTGCACAACGCATCACCGGGGGCAAACTACCTGCCCTCCAGGACACCTACACCACCCGATGTTACAGGAAGGCCATAAAGATCATCAAGGACAACAACCACCCGAGCCACTGCCTGTTCACCCCGCTATCATCCAGAAGGCGAGGTCAGTACAGGTGCATCAAAGCTGGAACCGAGAGACTGAAAAACAGCTTCTATCTCAAGGCCATCAGACTGTTAAACAGCCACCACTAACATTGAGTGGCTGCTGCCAACACACTGACTCAACTCCAGCCACTTTAATAATGGGAATTGATGGGAAATTATGTAAATATATCAATAGCCACTTTAAACAATGCTACTAATATAATGTTTACATACCCTACATTATTCATCTCATATGTATACGTATATACTGTACTCTATATCATCTACTGCATCTTTATGTAATAAATGTATCACTAGTCACTTTAACTATGCCACTTTGTTTACATACTCATCTCATATGTATATACTGTACTCGATACCATCTACTGTATCTTGCCTATGCTGCTCTGTACCATCACTCATTCATATATCCTTATGTACATATTCTTTATCCCCTTACACTGTGTATAAGACAGTAGTTTTGGAATTGTTAGTTAGATTACTTGTTGGTTATTATTGCATTGTCGGAACTAGAAGCACAAGCATTTCGCTACACTCGCATTAACATCTGCTAACCATGTGTATGTGACAAATAAAATCTGATTTGATTTTTGATTTAGATTTTCCACCATAATTTGCAAATAAATTCATAAAAAATCCTACAATGTGATTTTCTGGATTTTTTTTCTCATTTTGTCTGTCATTGTTGAAGTGTACCTATGATGAACATTACAGGCCTCTCTCATATTTTTAAGTGGGAGAACTTGCACAATTGGTGGCTGACTAAATACTTTTTTGCCCCACTGTATATATCGCTCCGGGAGAATAGTGGGTTAAAAGATCCCCGGCAGTGGAGGGAATCAAGGCCCCGTATAGTCAACAATTAAAAATGGCTTTCCTCAGTGGAATGCGTCCCGAGATAAGCCGTCCCATTAAACCGAACTTAGTAGGGTGGGGGCGAGCAGCTGAGCTAGGAGAGGTGGAGAGATAAGCAGTTCCATTAAACAGAACTTAGTAGGGTGGGGGAGCAGCCGAGCTAGGAGAGGTGGAGAGATAAGCAGAACCATGAAACAGAACTTAGTAGGGTGGGGGGGGAGCAGCCGAGCTAGGAGAGGTGGAGAGATAAGCAGTACCATTAAACAGAACTTAGTAGGGGCGGAGCAGCCGAGCTAGGAGAGGTGGAGAGATAAGCAGTACCATTAAACAGAACTTAGTAGGGTGGGGGAGCAGCCGAGCTAGGAGAGGTGGAAAGATAAGCAGAACCATGAAACAGAACTTAGTAGGGTGGGGGGGAGCAGCCGAGCTAGGAGAGGTGGAGAGATAAGCAGTACCATTAAACAGAACTTAGTAGGGTGGGGGAGCAGCCGAGCTAGGAGAGGTGGAGAGATAAGCAGTTCCATTAAACAGAACTTAGTAGGGTGGGGGAGCAGCCGAGCTAGGAGAGGTGGAGAGATAAGCAGTACCATTAAACAGAACTTCGTAGGGTGGGAGCAGCCGAGCTAGGAGAGGTGGAGAGATAAGCAGTACCATTAAACATAACTTAGTAGGGTGGGAGAGCAGCCGAGCTAGGAGAGGTGGAGAGATAAGCAGTTCCATTAAACAGAACTTAGTAGGGTGGGGGGGAGCAGCTGAGCTAGGAGAGGTGGAGAGATAAGCAGTACCATTAAACAGAACTTAGTAGGGTGGGAGCAGCTGAGCTAGGAGAGGTGGAGAGATAAGCAGTACCATTAAACAGAACTTAGTAGGGTGGGAGCAGCCGAGCTAGGAGAGGTGGAGAGATTTATTTTATTTTATTTATTTCACCTTTATTTAACCAGGTAGGCTAGTTGAGAACAGGTTCTCATTTGCAACTGCGACCTGGCCAAGATAAAGCATAGCAGAGTGAACAGACAACACAGAGTTACACATGGAGTAAACAATTAACAAGTCAATAACACAGTAGAGAAAAAAAAGGGGAGTCTATATACAATGTGTGCAAAAGGCATGAGGAGGTAGGCGAATAATTACAATATTGCAGATTAACACTGGAGTGATAAATGATCAGATGATCATGTACAGGTAGAGATATTTGTGTGCAAAAGAGCAGAAAGGTAAATAAATAAAAACTGTGGGGATGAGGTAGGTGAAAATGGGTGGGCTATTTACCAATAGATTATGTACAGCTGCAGCGATCGGTTAGCTGCTCAGATAGCTGATGTTTGAAGTTGGTGAGGGAGATAAAAGTCTCCAACTTCAGCGATTTTTGCAAATCGTTCCAGTCACAGGCAGCAGAGTACTGGAACGAAAGGCGGCCGAATGAGGTGTTGGCTTTGGGGATGCTCAATGAGATACACCTGCTGGAGCGCGTGCTACGGATGGGTGTTGCCATCGTGACCAGTGAGCTGAGATAAGGCGGAGCTTTGCCTAGCATGGCCTTGTAGATGACCTGGAGCCAGTGGGTCTGGCGACGAATATGTAGCGAGGGCCAGCCGACTAGAGCATACAAGTCGCAGTGGTGGGTAGTATAAGGTGCTTTAGTGACAAAACGGATGGCACTGTGATAAACTGCATCCAGTTTGCTGAGAAGAGTGTTGGAAGCCATTTTGTAGATGACATCGCCGAAGTCGAGGATCGGTAGGATAGTCAGTTTTACTAGGGTAAGCTTGGCTGCGTGAGTGAAGGAGGCTTTGTTGCGGAATAGAAAGCCGACTCTTGATTTGATTTTCGATTGGAGATGTTTGATATGGGTCTGGAAGGAGAGTTTGCAGTCTAGCCAGACACCTAGGTACTTATAGGTGTCCACATATTCAAGGTCGGAACCATCCAGTGTGGTGATGCTAGTCGGGCAAGCGGGTGCAGGCAGGGATCGGTTGAAAAGCATGCATTTGGTTTTACTAGCGTTTAAGAGCAGTTGGAGGCCACGGAAGGAGTGTTGTATGGCATTGAAGCTCGATTGGAGGTTAGATAGCACAGTGTCCAATGAAAGGCCGAAAGTGTATAGAATGGTGTCGTCTGCGTAGAGGTGGATCGGGGAATCGCCCGCAGCAAGAGCAACATCATTGATATACACAGAGAAAAGAGTCGGCCCGAGAATTGAACCCTGTGGCACCCCCATAGAGACTGCCAGAGGACCGGACAACATGCCCTCCGATTTGACACACTGAACTCTGTCTGCAAAGTAATTGGTGAACCAGGCAAGGCAGTCATCCGAAAAGCCGAGGCTACTGAGTCTGCCGATAAGAATATGGTGATTGACAGAGTCGAAAGCCTTGGCAAGGTCGATGAAGACGGCTGCACAGTACTGTCTTTTATCGATGGCGGTTATGATGTCGTTTAGTACCTTGAGTGTGGCTGAGGTGCACCCGTGACCGGCTCGGAAACCAGATTGCATAGCGGAGAAGGTACGGTGGGATTCGAGATGGTCAGTGACCTGTTTGTTGACTTGGCTTTCAAAGACCTTAGATAGGCAGGGCAGAATGGATATAGGTCTGTAACAGTTTGGGTCCAGGGTGTCTCCCCCTTTGAAGAGTGGGATGACTGCGGCAGCTTTCCAATCCTTGGGGATCTCAGACGATATGAAAGAGAGGTTGAACAGGCTGGTAATAGGGGTTGCGACAATGGCGGCGGATAGTTTCAGAAATAGAGGGTCCAGATTGTCAAGCCCAGCAGATTTATGCGGGTCCAGGTTTTGCAGCTCTTTCAGAACATCTGCTATCTGGATTTGGGTAAAGGAGAACCTGGAGAGGCTTGGGCGAGGAGCTGCGGGGGGGCCGGAGCTGTTGGCCGAGGTAGGAGTAGCCAGGCGGAAGGCATGGCCAGCCGTTGAGAAATGCTAAAGCAGTCCCATTAAACAGAACTTAGTAGGGTGGGAGCAGCCGAGCTAGGAGAGGTGGAGAGATAAGCAGTACCATTAAACAGAACTTAGTAGGGTGGGGGAGCAGCCGAGCTAGGAGAGGTGGAGAGATAAGCAGTACCATTAAACAGAACTTAGTAGGGTGGGGGGAGCAGCTGAGCTAGGAGAGGTGGAGAGATAAGCAGTACCATTAAACAGAACTTAGTAGGGTGGGGGCGAGCAGCTGAGCTAGGAAAGGTGGAGAGATAAGCAGTACCATTAAACAGAACTTAGTAGGGTGGGAGCAGCTGAGCTAGGAGAGGTGGAGAGATAAGCAGTACCATTAAACAGAACTTAGTAGGGTGGGGGAGCAGCCGAGCTAGGAGAGGTGGAGAGATAAGCAGTACCATTAAACAGAACTTAGTAGGGTGGGGGAGCAGCCGAGCTAGGAGAGGTGGAGAGATAAGCAGAGCCATTAAACAGAACTTAGTAGGGTGGGGGAGCAGCTGAGCTAGGAAAGGTGGAGAGATAAGCAGTACCATTAAACAGAACTTAGTAGGGTGGGAGCAGCTGAGCTAGGAGAGGTGGAGAGATAAGCAGTACCATTAAACAGAACTTAGTAGGGTGGGGGAGCAGCCGAGCTAGGAGAGGTGGAGAGATAAGCAGTACCATTAAACAGAACTTAGTAGGGTGGGGGAGCAGCCGAGCTAGGAGAGGTGGAGAGATAAGCAGAGCCATTAAACAGAACTTAGTAGGGTGGGGGAGCAGCTGAGCTAGGAGAGGTGGAGAGATAAGCAGTACCATTAAACAGAACTTAGTAGGGGGGGAGCAGCTGAGCTAGGAGAGGTGGAGAGATAAGAAGTCCCATTAAACAGAACTTAGTAGGGTGGGAGCAGCCGAGCTAGGAGAGGTGGAGAGATAAGCAGTACCATTAAACAGAACTTAGTAGGGGGGGAGCAGCCGAGCTAGGAGAGGTGGAGAGATAAGCAGTACCATTAAACAGAACTTAGTAGGGTGGGGGGGGCAGCCGAGCTAGGAGAGGTGGAGAGATAAGAAGTCCCATTAAACAGAACTTAGTAGGGTGGGAGCAGCCGAGCTAGGAGAGGTGGAGAGATAAGCAGTACCATTAAACAGAACTTAGTAGGGGGGGAGCAGCCGAGCTAGGAGAGGTGGAGAGATAAGCAGTACCATTAAACAGAACTTAGCAGGGTGGGAGCAGCCGAGCTAGGAGAGGTGGAGAGATAAGCAGTACCATTAAACAGAACTTAGTAGGGTGGGGGGGAGCAGCCGAGCTAGGAAAGGTGGAGAGATAAGCAGTACCATTAAACAGAACTTAGTAGGTTGGGGGAGCAGTCGAGTTAGGAGAGGTGGAGAGATAAGCAGTACCATTAAACAGAACTTAGTAGGGTGGGGGAGCAGCCGAGCTAGGAGAGGTGGAGAGATAAGCAGTACCATTAAACAGAACTTAGTAGGGTGGGAGCAGCCGAGCTAGGAGAGGTGGAGAGATAAGCAGTACCATTAAACAGAACTTAGTAGGGTGGGGGGGAGCAGCTGAGCTAGGAGAGGTGGATAGATAAGCAGTACCATTAAACAGAACTTAGTAGGGTGGGGGAGCAGCCGAGCTAGGAGAGGTGGAGAGATAAGCAGTACCATTAAACAGAACTTAGTAGGGTGGGGGAGCAGCTGAGCTAGGAAAGGTGGAGAGATAAGCAGTACCATTAAACAGAACTTAGTAGGGTGGGGGATCAGCCGAGCTAGGAGAGGTGGAGAGATAAGCAGTACCATTAAACAGAACTTAGTAGGGTGGGGGAGCAGCTGAGCTAGGAAAGGTGGAGAGATAAGCAGTACCATTAAACAGAACTTAGTAGGGTGGGGAGCAGCCGAGCTAGGAGAGGTGGAGAGATAAGCAGTACCATTAAACAGAACTTAGTAGGGTGGGGGGAGCAGCTGAGCTAGGAGAGGTGGAGAGATAAGCAGTCCCATTAAACAGAACTTCGTAGGGTGGGGGAGCAGCTGAGCTAGGAGAGGTGGAGAGATAAGCAGTACCATTAAACAGAACTTAGTAGGGTGGGAGCAGCCGAGCTAGGAGAGGTGGAGAGATAAGCAGTACCATTAAACAGAACTTAGTAGGGTGGGGGGGAGCAGCTGAGCTAGGAGAGGTGGATAGATAAGCAGTACCATTAAACAGAACTTAGTAGGGTGGGGAGCAGCCGAGCTAGGAGAGGTGGAGAGATAAGCAGTACCATTAAACAGAACTTAGTAGGGTGGGGGAGCAGCTGAGCTAGGAAAGGTGGAGAGATAAGCAGTACCATTAAACAGAACTTAGTAGGGTGGGGGGGAGCAGCTGAGCTAGGAGAGGTGGAGAGATAAGCAGTACCATTAAACAGAACTTAGTAGGGTGGGGGCGAGCAGCTGAGCTAGGAAAGGTGGAGAGATAAGCAGTACCATTAAACAGAACTTAGTAGGGTGGGAGCAGCTGAGCTAGGAGAGGTGGAGAGATAAGCAGTACCATTAAACAGAACTTAGTAGGGTGGGGAGCAGCCGAGCTAGGAGAGGTGGAGAGATAAGCAGTACCATTAAACAGAACTTAGTAGGGTGGGGGAGCAGCCGAGCTAGGAGAGGTGGAGAGATAAGCAGAGCCATTAAACAGAACTTAGTAGGGTGGGGGAGCAGCTGAGCTAGGAAAGGTGGAGAGATAAGCAGTACCATTAAACAGAACTTAGTAGGGTGGGAGCAGCTGAGCTAGGAGAGGTGGAGAGATAAGCAGTACCATTAAACAGAACTTAGTAGGGTGGGGGAGCAGCCGAGCTAGGAGAGGTGGAGAGATAAGCAGTACCATTAAACAGAACTTAGTAGGGTGGGGAGCAGCCGAGCTAGGAGAGGTGGAGAGATAAGCAGAGCCATTAAACAGAACTTAGTAGGGTGGGGGAGCAGCTGAGCTAGGAGAGGTGGAGAGATAAGCAGTACCATTAAACAGAACTTAGTAGGGGGGGAGCAGCTGAGCTAGGAGAGGTGGAGAGATAAGCAGTACCATTAAACAGAACGTAGTAGGGTGGGGGAGCAGCCGAGCTAGGAGAGGTGGAGAGATAAGCAGTACCATTAAACAGAACTTAGTAGGGTGGGGGATCAGCCGAGCTAGGAGAGGTGGAGAGATAAGCAGTACCATTAAACAGAACTTAGTAGGGGGAGCAGCCGAGCTAGGAGAGGTGGAGAGATAAGCAGTACCATTAAACAGAACTTAGTAGGGTGGGGGGGGCAGCCGAGCTAGGAGAGGTGGAGAGATAAGAAGTCCCATTAAACAGAACTTAGTAGGGTGGGAGCAGCCGAGCTAGGAGAGGTGGAGAGATAAGCAGTACCATTAAACAGAACTTAGTAGGGGGGGAGCAGCCGAGCTAGGAGAGGTGGAGAGATAAGCAGTACCATTAAACAGAACTTAGCAGGGTGGGAGCAGCCGAGCTAGGAGAGGTGGAGAGATAAGCAGTACCATTAAACAGAACTTAGTAGGGTGGGGGGGAGCAGCCGAGCTAGGAAAGGTGGAGAGATAAGCAGTACCATTAAACAGAACTTAGTAGGTTGGGGGAGCAGTCGAGTTAGGAGAGGTGGAGAGATAAGCAGTACCATTAAACAGAACTTAGTAGGGTGGGGGAGCAGCCGAGCTAGGAGAGGTGGAGAGATAAGCAGTACCATTAAACAGAACTTAGTAGGGTGGGAGCAGCCGAGCTAGGAGAGGTGGAGAGATAAGCAGTACCATTAAACAGAACTTAGTAGGGTGGGGGGGAGCAGCTGAGCTAGGAGAGGTGGATAGATAAGCAGTACCATTAAACAGAACTTAGTAGGGTGGGGAGCAGCCGAGCTAGGAGAGGTGGAGAGATAAGCAGTACCATTAAACAGAACTTAGTAGGGTGGGGGAGCAGCTGAGCTAGGAAAGGTGGAGAGATAAGCAGTACCATTAAACAGAACTTAGTAGGGTGGGGGATCAGCCGAGCTAGGAGAGGTGGAGAGATAAGCAGTACCATTAAACAGAACTTAGTAGGGTGGGGGAGCAGCTGAGCTAGGAAAGGTGGAGAGATAAGCAGTACCATTAAACAGAACTTAGTAGGGTGGGGAGCAGCCGAGCTAGGAGAGGTGGAGAGATAAGCAGTACCATTAAACAGAACTTAGTAGGGTGGGGGAGCAGCTGAGCTAGGAGAGGTGGAGAGATAAGCAGTCCCATTAAACAGAACTTCGTAGGGTGGGGGAGCAGCTGAGCTAGGAGAGGTGGAGAGATAAGCAGTACCATTAAACAGAACATAGTAGCGTGGGGGGGAGCAGCTGAGCTAGGAGAGGTGGAGAGATAAGCAGTTCCATTAAACAGAACTTAGTAGGGTGGGAGAGCAGCCGAGCTAGGAGAGGTGGAGAGATAAGCAGTACCATTAAACAGAACTTAGTAGGGTGGGGGAGCAGCTGAGCTAGGAGAGGTGGAGAGATAAGCAGTACCATTAAACAGAACTTAGTAGGGTGGGAGCAGCCGAGCTAGGAGAGGTGGAGAGATAAGCAGTACCATTAAACAGAACTTAGTAGGGTGGGAGCAGCTGAGCTAGGAGAGGTGGAGAGATAAGCAGTACCATTAAACAGAACTTAGTAGGGTGGGGGAGCAGCCGAGCTAGGAGAGGTGGAGAGATAAGCAGTACCATTAAACAGAACTTAGTAGGGTGGGAGATTAGCTGAGCTAGGAGAGGTGGAGAGATAAGCAGTACCATTAAACAGAACTTAGTAGGGTGGGGGGGAGCAGCTGAGCTAGGAGAGGTGGATAGATAAGCAGTACCATTAAACAGAACTTAGTAGGGTGGGGGAGCAGCCGAGCTAGGAGAGGTGGAGAGATAAGCAGTACCATTAAACAGAACTTAGTAGGGTGGGGGAGCAGCTGAGCTAGGAAAGGTGGAGAGATAAGCAGTACCATTAAACAGAACTTAGTAGGGTGGGGGATCAGCCGAGCTAGGAGAGGTGGAGAGATAAGCAGTACCATTAAACAGAACTTAGTAGGGTGGGGGAGCAGCTGAGCTAGGAAAGGTGGAGAGATAAGCAGTACCATTAAACAGAACTTAGTAGGGTGGGGAGCAGCCGAGCTAGGAGAGGTGGAGAGATAAGCAGTACCATTAAACAGAACTTAGTAGGGTGGGGGGAGCAGCTGAGCTAGGAGAGGTGGAGAGATAAGCAGTCCCATTAAACAGAACTTCGTAGGGTGGGGAGCAGCTGAGCTAGGAGAGGTGGAGAGATAAGCAGTACCATTAAACAGAACTTAGTAGGGTGGGAGCAGCCGAGCTAGGAGAGGTGGAGAGATAAGCAGTACCATTAAACAGAACTTAGTAGGGTGGGGGGGAGCAGCTGAGCTAGGAGAGGTGGATAGATAAGCAGTACCATTAAACAGAACTTAGTAGGGTGGGGGAGCAGCCGAGCTAGGAGAGGTGGAGAGATAAGCAGTACCATTAAACAGAACTTAGTAGGGTGGGGAGCAGCTGAGCTAGGAAAGGTGGAGAGATAAGCAGTACCA
Organism: Oncorhynchus nerka; assembly: GCF_034236695.1. NCBI lineage: Eukaryota > Metazoa > Chordata > Actinopteri > Salmoniformes > Salmonidae > Oncorhynchus > Oncorhynchus nerka. The sequence continues at coordinate 355,405 of NW_027040452.1, forward strand.
TTAAACAGAACTTAGTAGGGTGGGGGGGAGCAGCTGAGCTAGGAGAGGTGGAGAGATAAGCAGTACCATTAAACAGAACTTAGTAGGGTGGGGGCGAGCAGCTGAGCTAGGAAAGGTGGAGAGATAAGCAGTACCATTAAACAGAACTTAGTAGGGTGGGAGCAGCTGAGCTAGGAGAGGTGGAGAGATAAGCAGTACCATTAAACAGAACTTAGTAGGGTGGGGGAGCAGCCGAGCTAGGAGAGGTGGAGAGATAAGCAGTACCATTAAACAGAACTTAGTAGGGTGGGGAGCAGCCGAGCTAGGAGAGGTGGAGAGATAAGCAGAGCCATTAAACAGAACTTAGTAGGGTGGGGGAGCAGCTGAGCTAGGAAAGGTGGAGAGATAAGCAGTACCATTAAACAGAACTTAGTAGGGTGGGAGCAGCTGAGCTAGGAGAGGTGGAGAGATAAGCAGTACCATTAAACAGAACTTAGTAGGGTGGGGAGCAGCCGAGCTAGGAGAGGTGGAGAGATAAGCAGTACCATTAAACAGAACTTAGTAGGGTGGGGAGCAGCCGAGCTAGGAGAGGTGGAGAGATAAGCAGAGCCATTAAACAGAACTTAGTAGGGTGGGGGAGCAGCTGAGCTAGGAGAGGGTGGAGAGATAAGCAGTACCATTAAACAGAACTTAGTAGGGGGAGCAGCTGAGCTAGGAGAGGTGGAGAGATAAGCAGTACCATTAAACAGAACGTAGTAGGGTGGGGAGCAGCCGAGCTAGGAGAGGTGGAGAGATAAGCAGTACCATTAAACAGAACTTAGTAGGGTGGGGGATCAGCCGAGCTAGGAGAGGTGGAGAGATAAGCAGTACCATTAAACAGAACTTAGTAGGGGGGGAGCAGCCGAGCTAGGAGAGGTGGAGAGATAAGCAGTACCATTAAACAGAACTTAGTAGGGTGGGGGGGGCAGCCGAGCTAGGAGAGGTGGAGAGATAAGAAGTCCCATTAAACAGAACTTAGTAGGGTGGGAGCAGCCGAGCTAGGAGAGGTGGAGAGATAAGCAGTACCATTAAACAGAACTTAGCAGGGTGGGAGCAGCCGAGCTAGGAGAGGTGGAGAGATAAGCAGTACCATTAAACAGAACTTAGTAGGGTGGGGGGGAGCAGCCGAGCTAGGAAAGGTGGAGAGATAAGCAGTACCATTAAACAGAACTTAGTAGGTTGGGGGAGCAGTCGAGTTAGGAGAGGTGGAGAGATAAGCAGTACCATTAAACAGAACTTAGTAGGGTGGGGGAGCAGCCGAGCTAGGAGAGGTGGAGAGATAAGCAGTACCATTAAACAGAACTTAGTAGGGTGGGAGCAGCCGAGCTAGGAGAGGTGGAGAGATAAGCAGTACCATTAAACAGAACTTAGTAGGGTGGGGGAGCAGCTGAGCTAGGAGAGGTGGATAGATAAGCAGTACCATTAAACAGAACTTAGTAGGGTGGGGAGCAGCCGAGCTAGGAGAGGTGGAGAGATAAGCAGTACCATTAAACAGAACTTAGTAGGGTGGGGGAGCAGCTGAGCTAGGAAAGGTGGAGAGATAAGCAGTACCATTAAACAGAACTTAGTAGGGTGGGGGATCAGCCGAGCTAGGAGAGGTGGAGAGATAAGCAGTACCATTAAACAGAACTTAGTAGGGTGGGGAGCAGCTGAGCTAGGAAAGGTGGAGAGATAAGCAGTACCATTAAACAGAACTTAGTAGGGTGGGGGAGCAGCCGAGCTAGGAGAGGTGGAGAGATAAGCAGTACCATTAAACAGAACTTAGTAGGGTGGGGGGGAGCAGCTGAGCTAGGAGAGGTGGAGAGATAAGCAGTCCCATTAAACAGAACTTCGTAGGGTGGGGAGCAGCTGAGCTAGGAGAGGTGGAGAGATAAGCAGTACCATTAAACAGAACATAGTAGCGTGGGGGAGCAGCTGAGCTAGGAGAGGTGGAGAGATAAGCAGTTCCATTAAACAGAACTTAGTAGGGTGGGAGAGCAGCCGAGCTAGGAGAGGTGGAGAGATAAGCAGTACCATTAAACAGAACTTAGTAGGGTGGGGGAGCAGCTGAGCTAGGAGAGGTGGAGAGATAAGCAGTACCATTAAACAGAACTTAGTAGGGTGGGAGCAGCCGAGCTAGGAGAGGTGGAGAGATAAGCAGTACCATTAAACAGAACTTAGTAGGGTGGGAGCAGCTGAGCTAGGAGAGGTGGAGAGATAAGCAGTACCATTAAACAGAACTTAGTAGGGTGGGGGAGCAGCCGAGCTAGGAGAGGTGGAGAGATAAGCAGTACCATTAAACAGAACTTAGTAGGGTGGGAGATTAGCTGAGCTAGGAGAGGTGGAGAGATAAGCAGTACCATTAAACAGAACTTAGTAGGGTGGGGGAGCAGCTGAGCTAGGAGAGGTGGAGAGATAAGCAGTACCATTAAACAGAACTTAGTAGGGTGGGGGGGGGCAGCTGAGCTAGGAGAGGTGGAGAGATAAGCAGTACCATTAAACAGAACTTTGTAGGGGGGGAGCAGCCGAGCTAGGAGAGGTGGAGAGATAAGCAGTACCATTAAACAGAACTTAGTAGGGGGGGAGCAGCCGAGCTAGGAGAGGTGGAGAGATAAGCAGTACCATTAAACAGAACTTAGTAGGGTGGGGGAGCAGCCGAACTAGGAGAGGTGGAGAGATAAGCAGTACCATTAAACAGAACTTAGTAGGGTGGGGGAGCAGCCGAGCTAGGAGAGGTGGAGAGATAAGCAGTACCATTAAACAGAACTTAGTAGGGTGGGGGAGCAGCCGAGCTAGGAGAGGTGGAGAGATAAGCAGTACCATTAAACAGAACTTAGTAGGGTGGGGGAGCAGCCGAACTAGGAGAGGTGGAGAGATAAGCAGTACCATTAAACAGAACTTAGTAGGGTGGGGAGCAGCCGAGCTAGGAGAGGTGGAGAGATAAGCAGTACCATTAAACAGAACTTAGTAGGGTGGGGGAGCAGCCGAACTAGGAGAGGTGGAGAGATAAGCAGTACCATTAAACAGAACTTAGTAGGGTGGGGGAGCAGCTGAGCTAGGAAAGGTGGAGAGATAAGCAGTACCATTAAACAGAACTTAGTAGGGTGGGGGAGCAGCCGAGCTAGGAGAGGTGGAGAGATAAGCAGTACCATTAAACAGAACTTAGTAGGGTGGGGGGGAGCAGCTGAGCTAGGAGAGGTGGAGAGATAAGCAGTCCCATTAAACAGAACTTCGTAGGGTGGGGGAGCAGCTGAGCTAGGAGAGGTGGAGAGATAAGCAGTACCATTAAACAGAACATAGTAGCGTGGGGGGGAGCAGCTGAGCTAGGAGAGGTGGAGAGATAAGCAGTTCCATTAAACAGAACTTAGTAGGGTGGGAGAGCAGCCGAGCTAGGAGAGGTGGAGAGATAAGCAGTACCATTAAACAGAACTTAGTAGGGTGGGGGAGCAGCTGAGCTAGGAGAGGTGGAGAGATAAGCAGTACCATTAAACAGAACTTAGTAGGGTGGGAGCAGCCGAGCTAGGAGAGGTGGAGAGATAAGCAGTACCATTAAACAGAACTTAGTAGGGTGGGAGCAGCTGAGCTAGGAGAGGTGGAGAGATAAGCAGTACCATTAAACAGAACTTAGTAGGGTGGGAGATTAGCTGAGCTAGGAGAGGTGGAGATAAGCAGTACCATTAAACAGAACTTAGTAGGGTGGGGGAGCAGCTGAGCTAGGAGAGGTGGAGAGATAAGCAGTACCATTAAACAGAACTTAGTAGGGTGGGGGGGCAGCTGAGCTAGGAGAGGTGGAGAGATAAGCAGTACCATTAAACAGAACTTTGTAGGGGGAGCAGCCGAGCTAGGAGAGGTGGAGAGATAAGCAGTACCATTAAACAGAACTTAGTAGGGGGAGCAGCCGAGCTAGGAGAGGTGGAGAGATAAGCAGTACCATTAAACAGAACTTAGTAGGGTGGGGGAGCAGCCGAACTAGGAGAGGTGGAGAGATAAGCAGTACCATTAAACAGAACTTAGTAGGGTGGGGGAGCAGCCGAGCTAGGAGAGGTGGAGAGATAAGCAGTACCATTAAACAGAACTTAGTAGGGTGGGGAGCAGCCGAGCTAGGAGAGGTGGAGAGATAAGCAGTACCATTAAACAGAACTTAGTAGGGTGGGGGAGCAGCCGAACTAGGAGAGGTGGAGAGATAAGCAGTACCATTAAACAGAACTTAGTAGGGTGGGGGAGCAGCCGAGCTAGGAGAGGTGGAGAGATAAGCAGTACCATTAAACAGAACTTAGTAGGGTGGGGGAGCAGCCGAACTAGGAGAGGTGGAGAGATAAGCAGTTCACTAGGTACAGCAAATATTCTAAGCAAACAGGGCAGGAAACTACATTGAGATAGTGATTTTATAAGCATGAAGACTATTTATGAAAATCAATAAGTTGCGGTTCTTAGGGATGGTAAATTGCTGTAGATAATGTATCCCACACTATGCAACATATATTAATTATTGGTCGTGACTGATTTAAAGGTTAACCCATGTTATTGTTAGATACAATACAATAGACTCCAGAAGGAGATATTTCATTAGTACAGACAGCATGTGAAATGGGTAGCGTTCGTTTTGGCTTCATGTTATCAGTAGATGATTTTTATTTAAATAGTATAAAGTGGACAGGGATATATGACCTCTGTGGTGATTCGGGATTATTGATAGGATCGAGATGACCTAATTAACCTATGTGAGGATGTTGGGAAAGTTATGATTAAATGACTGAACAAATCATTTTAAATGGAACTGTAACTAAGTCAACTTATACTCTGTTTTATTATATCTGATTAACAATATGAGTTCATTTGAAGGGATTGTGAGACACGGACACGGAGTAATTAAATTGAACACCATTCCAACTAGGAAGAAACGAATGGGTTGTGGACTGTGAAAACAAGGTAGTTAGCCTATGGTTGAACCTACAGAAACTTAGCTCTGGGGTTTTTAGATAAGACAGTGAGTGCATTCCTAGGTTTTCTGTTAATTAGAACTGTCAGCTCAGTGGTGATTGATAATGTTGAGGGGTCAAAAGTTACCTGAGAGTGTGTTAGTAAGTTAGAATGAACTTTTCACCTCACTTTGTCCCTGTCAAGAGGTGGGTTTCTGTTAAGCAATGAAATGACATCATGTTATTGTATATAAACTGTTGCTCGTGGTGAAGTGGCAGCGCGCTCCGAGAATAAATTCTGTTACCTATTATTGAAAAGACTGGTCTCCGTCTATTTTATGCAAACAAGAATCTTACAAATTCTCATAAAATAGATTAAGGGTTTTCATTTAATGAAAGCACATTGGCATAATTAAATTACAGTAACAGTAGATAACAGTTACTGAGTGGGGAGACAAAAGGGGAATTTCAGCTCAGTCCGTTTCTGGAAACAAGGTGTTAACCACGGAGGCGTTGCCCGGAACACATTCGGCACAACAGGCTGAAATATTTGCTTTGACGAGGGCCTGTGAAATAAAGAAGGAGAGAATGATTACTGTTTACATAGACAAGCACATATATGTCCAGGCCCATAGAAAACAGCACAGGTAATTCTTAACGTAGATATATATTGATACAGGGGCGAAGCCCTGTATCAAAGCGGGGATGGGATAGGACACTTTGTGTCCTATTGGATAATACTAAAAACATTTTTTTATAGCGTTCCCAACTTACTTGGCGGACATGATTAGATAGAACAAATAATTCAACCATGCTGGTCATTTATGAACATTTGAACATCTTGGCCACGTTCTGTTATAATCTCCACCCGGCACAGCCAGAAGAGGACTGGCCACCCCACATATGCTCTCTCTAATTCTCTCTTTCTTTCTCTCTCTCAGAGGACCTGAGCCCTAGGACCGTGCCCCAGGACTACCTGACATGATGACTCCTTGCTGTCCCCAGTCCACCTGACTGTGCTGCTGCTCCAGTTTCAACTGTTCTGCCTTATTATTATTCGACCATGCTGGTCATTTATGAACATTTGAACATCTTGGTCATGTTCTGTTATAATCTCTACCCGGCACAGCCAGAAGAGGACTGGCCACCCCACATAGCCTGGTTCCTCTCTAGGTTTCTTCCTAGGTTTTGGCCTTTCTAGGGAGTTTTTCCTAGCCACCGTGCTTTTACACCTGCATTGTTTGCTGTTTGGGGTTTTAGGCTGGGTTTCTGTACAGCACTTTGAGATATCAGCTGATGTACGAAGGGCTATATAAATAAATTTGATTTGAAATAGAAGACTGTTTGTTAACCAAACCTGTATGTCCAAGATTTTATGCTCTACGGGAGAATTACAGGAGAAGGTGATTCACTCAATCCAGTCCCTGAGGAGAATAGACTGGAAGCAGCTACGGTGGGAGGGACTATACCAAGTACTCCTGGTGACAGCCTTGGCTGTGAGAATAGACTAGAAGCAGCCACGGTGGAAGGGACTATACCAAGTACTCCTGGTGACAGCCTTGGCTGTGAGAATAGCTGAAGTAACTACCTGGATTCAATATCACACACTGCAAAAGGGTAAGACACCTGACACTGTCGAACAATCACAGTGTTAGAGAGGAGAACTAGAATCCATAGGATCTGGGGGCCATCTCTCTGAAGAAGACTCCCTGACCCCGTCATTCCATCCCTGTGCTTGTTCATTGAAGTGGAAGTCTGGCCTCTGGCTGCTGATATGTTTTCCTGGAAAAGGGTGGGGCTTCATCAGAGGGCTGTTTTGTCTGAGCTGTCTTATTGTGGGTTCCATATTCCTGATACAGCACGTCCCATCTGAGTATGCGGAGAGTGGTAATTTGACCCATGGTTTAGACGATGAGGATTTTGTTCCAAAATAAGCATAAGAGATCCCTAGATCTGGGTAGACAGGAAGTTAGAGTAGAGGGTGGAAAGGGTGTCTCAATTGAGTTTTATATAGACCAAATGGGGTCTCTAACTCCAGGGCAGTCTAGGACTCTGAGCCATTATGGTATATATCGGTGCAGGTCCCCATATTAATCGTGGACACAGGTCATAGCTCATACAGAGAGAGAGGGCTATATGAATCCACTCACCCAGTATGGAAGGAGGTGGAGTATAGTGAAGGTGAGAGTTTTTTACTGTAATCCGGAGAGAGGGATGTATTGCATAAAGATACGCTTGACCCTTTAAAAGGTAATGAAATAGGATCTAGGGTCATGGTATGTTGGATTTGACCAGTTTTCGGTCGACACCCTAGTACGGTTCCGAGTAGAGGAGGTTAGGCCAGGTGGTAACTCTATTGTCAGCAGGAATACAAGCAGAGCACCTGAAACAACAGACACTGACAGCAGAGTAGTCCAGAGCCAAGGGCCGGTGAAGATAGTGAAGACGAATGATCTAAAGGAAGTGATTGAGGTAGAAACTGGTTATGGCGATTCTAACCTTTGGTTAGAATGGATCCAGTATACCGCCAGGTCAGTAGCGAAGGAAGAATGTTATGCCTGTGCCACGGCCAAACCTCAGTTGACCACCATCCCATTTGATGGAATTGAGACATCCAGGGGAATGGCCTGTATGGTAAAGCTGTTCAGTTGCATTGGTACGATCATGCAATAGGACAGAGGATGTCACAACTGACAAGACAATGAGGGACCTGGCTGGTTGAGTTCCAAGGGTCTGGTGGTTATGTGGAGGGATGGAGCTGTGGCCGAGCCTGCCAACAAATTGGACCGGTGTATGCACTCTGGTGCAGTTGGGCCATTCACTCTTATCCTACAACAGAGACCTGGTGGCAGGTGGAAGATTAAGACGGAGTGCTCTGTCCGGGTCTTTTGAAAATAGAGTTTACATTGATAGCATTGGAGTTCCAAGAGGGGTGATGAGTTCAAAGCTAGGAATCAGATATGGGCTGGCTTGGAATCAGATATGGGCTGGCTTGGAATCAGATATGGGCTGGCTTGGAATCAGATATGGGCTGGCTTGGAATCAGATATGGGCTGGCTTGGAATCAGATATGGGCTGGCTTGGAATCAGATATGGGCTGGCTTGGAATCAGATATGGGCTGGCTTGGAATCAAGCATCTTCTGGTGGTCAACGATAAATACACATGTAGATTAATTATATCTACTATAACCAGCAGAGTTTCATCAACTATACTAGTGGTCAACGATAAATACACATGTAGATTAATTATATCTACTATAACCAGCAGAGTTTCATCAACTACACTAGTGGTCAACGATAAATACACATGTAGATTAATTATATCTACTATAACCAGCAGAGTTTCATCAACTACACTAGTGGTCAACGATAAATACACATGTAGATTAATTATATCTACTACAACCAGCAGCGTTACATCAACTAAACTAGAGATGCGATAAAAAGTTTGTCAGAACAAACCGCAGCAACGAGTTTGATGGTGACAGAACAGGACCGATTTAGACGTGTTATTGGCTGAAACGTGTGGGGGTGTGTGTCATCTTCAGGGCAGAATGTTGTACGTTCAGGACCGATTTAGACGTGTTATTGGCTGAAACGTGTGGGGGTGTGTGTCATCTTCAGGGCAGAATGTTGTACGTTCAGGACCGATTTAGACGTGTTATTGGCTGAAACGTGTGGGGTGTGTGTCATCTTCAGGGCAGAATGTTGTACGTTCAGGACCGATTTAGACGTGTTATTGGCTGAAACGTGTGGGGTGTGTGTCATCTTCAGGGCAGAATGTTGTACGTTCATCCCCGATAACACAGCTCCAGACGGATCAGTAACCAAGGCCCTGGCTGGGTTAACAACCCTAACTCACGAATTGGCTGAGAACTCTGGGGTGGATAATTCTCTAACAAATTGGTTTGACAGTGTGTTTGGGAAATGGAAACATGTCATTATCACTGTGCTGTGGGCAACCGTCACCTGTATTGAGTGTTTTGGTTCTGTGTGGGGTTTGTTTGGTACCTTGTGTGACAGTTTTGCTTATCAAGACTCTGGAGAGGTCGGTAGGGCAACAGATGGTGATGAGGTATGGACCGATTTCCAGCGCTGGTCTGTGTGATGACGAGTTCGAGCTTCAAGGGCCGGCAGAGGATTCCGTTTCTTTCAGCTATGAGGAGCCAGTGTTGGATGAGACTGTTATTTTGGAGGGATGAGACCGTATTGTTATGAAGCTATGAGGAGCCAGTGTTGGATGAGACTGTTATTTTGGAGGGATGAGACCGTATTGTTATGAAGCTATGAGGAGCCAGTGTTGGATGAGACTGTTATTTTGGAGGGATGAGACCGTATTGTTATGAAGCTATGAGGAGCCAGTGTTGGATGAGACTGTTATTTTGGAGGGATGAGACCGTATTGTTATGAAGCTTGTAATACAAATCCTAACGGAAGTGTTACAATTGGATTTAGACCGATAACAGTCAAGAATGAATATCTGATGTACATTATATTCCCTTGTATTAATTAGGATTATTTGTTATGTTTCATTGTAGGATATTAGTTTCAGGATGTATCATCTAGTCATTTAAGGGTGGATTGATAAGGAAATGTGTTTTAATAAATTATTAGAATGTTACAGTCCTGAAACCATAGGTCTGATACCATGTGATGGTATGAAACCATAGGTCTGATACCATGTGATTGTATGAAACCATAGGTCTGATACCATAGGTCTGATACCATGTGATTGTATGAAACCATAGGTCTGATACCATGTGATCATATGAAGCCATAGGTCTGAAACCATAGGTCTGATAACATGTCATTGTATGAAACCATAGGTCTGATACCATGTGATTGTCTGAAACCATAGGTCTGATACCATGTGATTGTATGAAACCATAGGCCTGAAACCATAGGTCTGATACCATAGGTCTGATACCATGTGATTGTATGAAACCATAGGTCTGATACTATGTGATTGTATGAAACCATAGGTCTGATACCATGTGATTGTATGAAACCATAGGTCTGATACCATAGGTCTGATACCATGTGATGGTATGAAACCATGGGTCTGATACCATAGGTCTGATACCATAGGTTTGATACCATGTGATTGTATGAAACCATAGGTCTGATACCATGTGATTGTATGAAACCATAGGTCTGATACCATGTGATTGTATGAAACCATAGGTCTGATACCATGTGACTGTATGAAACCATAGGTCTGATACCATGTGATTGTATGATACCATAGGTCTGATACCATGTGATTGTATGAAACCATAGGTCTGATACCATGTGATGGTATGATACCATAGGTCTGATACCATAGGTCTGATACCATGTGATCATATGAAACCATAGGTCTGACACCATGTGATTGTATGAAACCATAGGTCTGATACCATAGGTCTGATACCATGTGATTGTATGAAACCATAGGTCTGACACCATAGGTCTGATACCATGTGATGGTATGAAACCATAGGTCTGATACCATGTGATCATATGAAACCATAGGTCTGATACCATGTGATTGTATGAAACCATAGGTCTGATACCATGTGATGGTATGAAACCATAGGTCTGATACCATGTGATTGTCTGAAACCATAGGTCTGATACCATGTGATGGTATGAAACCATAGGTCTGATACCATGTGATTGTATGAAACCATAGGTCTGATACCATGTGATTGTATGAAACCATAGGTCTGATACCATGTGATTGTATGAAACCATAGGTCTGATACCATGTGATTGTATGAAACCATAGGTCTGATACCATGTGATGGTATGAAACCATAGGTCTGATACCATGTGATTGTATGAAACCATAGGTCTGATACCATAGGTCTGATACCATGTGATGGTATGAAACCATAGGTCTGATACCATGTGATTGTCTGAAACCATAGGTCTGATACCATAGGTCTGATACCATGTGATTGTATGAAACCATAGGTCTGATACCATGTGATGGTATGAAACCATAGGTCTGATACCATAGGTCTGATACCATGTGATTGTATGATACCATAGGTCTGATACCATGTGATTGTATGAATCCATAGGTCTGATACCATAGGTCTGATACCATAGGTCTGATACCATGTGAGTGTATGAATCCATAGGTCTGATACCATGTGATTGTATGAAACCATAGGTCTGATACCATGTGATTGTATGACACCATAGGTCTGATACCATGTGATTGTATGAAACCATAGGTCTGATACCATAGGTCTGATACCATGTGACTGTATGAAACCATAGGTCTGATACCATGTGATTGTATGAAACCATAGGTCTGATACCATGTGATTGTATGACACCATAGGTCTGATACCATGTGATTGTATGAAACCATAGGTCTGATACCATAGGTCTGATACCATGTGACTGTATGAAACCATAGGTCTGATACCATGTGATTGTATGAAACCATAGGTCTGATACCATGTGATGGTATGAAACCATAGGTCTGATACCATGTGATTGTATGAAACCATAGGTCTGATACCATGTGATGGTATGAAACCATAGGTCTGATACCATGTGATTGTATGAAACCATAGGTCTGATACCATGTGATTGTATGAAACCATAGGTCTGATACCATGTGATTGTATGATACCATAGGTCTGATACCATGTGATTGTATGAATCCATAGGTCTGATACCATAGGTCTGATACCATAGGTCTGATACCATGTGATTGTATGAATCCATAGGTCTGATACCATAGGTCTGATACCATGTGATTGTATGATACCATAGGTCTGATACCATAGGTCTGATACCATGTGATGGTATGAAACCATAGGTCTGATACCATAGGTCTGATACCATGTGATGGTATGAAACCAGGGACTCTCTCTATCTTATTGTTGTGTGAGGGTCTCTCCCTCTCTCTCTATCGTATTGTTGTGTGAGGGTCTCTCCCTCTCTCTCTATCTTATTGTTGTGTGAGGGTCTCTCCCTATCTTATTGTTGTGTGAGGGTCTCTCTCTATCTTATTGTTGTGTGAGGGACTCTCTCTATCTTATTGTTGTGTGAGGGACTCTCCCTATCTTATTGTTGTGTGAGGGACTCTCCCTATCTTATTGTTGTGTGAGGGACTCTCCCTATCTTATTGTTGTGTGAGGGTCTCTCTCTATCTTATTGTTGTGTGAGGGTCTCTCCCTATCTTATTGTTGTGTGAGGGTCTCTCTCTATCTTATTGTTGTGTGAGGGTCTCTCTCTATCTTATTGTTGTGTGAGGGTCTCTATCTTATTGTTGTGTGAGGGACTCTCCCTATCTTATTGTTGTGTGAGGGTCTCTCCTTATCTTATTGTTGTGTGAGTGACTCTCCCTATCTTATTGTTGTGTGAGGGACTCTCTCTATCTTATTGTTGTGTGAGGGTCTCTCTCTATCTTTTTGTTGTGTGAGGGTCTCTCTCTATCTTATTGTTGTGTGAGGGACTCTCTCTATCTTATTGTTGTGTGAGGGACTCTCCCTATCTTATTGTTGTGTGAGGGACTCTCCCTATCTTATTGTTGTGTGAGGGACTCTCCCTATCTTATTGTTGTGTGAGGGTCTCTCTCTATCTTATTGTTGTGTGAGGACTCTCCCTATCTTATTGTTGTGTGAGGGTCTCTCCCTATCTTATTGTTGTGTGAGGGTCTCTCTCTATCTTATTGTTGTGTGAGGGACTCTCCCTATCTTATTGTTGTGTGAGGGTCTCTCCCTATCTTATTGTTGTGTGAGGGTCTCTCTCTATCTTATTGTTGTGTGAGGGTCTCTATCTTATTGTTGTGTGAGGGACTTTCCCTATCTTATTGTTGTGTGAGGGTCTCTCCCTATCTTATTGTTGTGTGAGGGTCTCTCCCTATCTTATTGTTGTGTGAGGGTCTCTCCCTATCTTATTGTTGTGTGAGGGTCTCTCTCTATCTTATTGTTGTGTGAGGGTCTCTCCCTATCTTATTGTTGTGTGAGGGTCTCTCTCTATCTTATTGTTGTGTCTCCGTCCCTGTGACTCCGCCTTTTCTTTCTAATCTGCTTTTTAATCTTCAATCCTTCATTCAGGGGAGAAATAGAATAGCTCTCTCACTCTCTCTGTCACTCTCTCTCTGTGGACACATTCCCTGTTTAATCTCAGAGCATCTTCAGTCCTTCATTCTAGGGAGAAATATAATCTCTCTCGCTCTCTCTCTCTGTGGACACATTCCCTGTTTCATCTGAGAGCATCTTCAGTCCTTCATTCAGGGGAGAAATATAATATCTCTCTCTCTCTCTCTCTTCTCTCTCTCTCTCTCTCATGGATTTATCCTCGGATATGAAAGACAGGGAACGGTAACACTTTACAATAAGGGTACATTAGTTAATGCATTAGTTAACCTGAATAAATAAATAATTCATTGAATATATACTAAGTATTTATTCATTGTATGCATAATTACTAAACCATAAAAAATGCATTAATACATTATTTTAAAAAGCTGATAATTCATGTTAATTGTTATATAACTGGAATTTCCTGCATCTAAACCATTCAGAAACAAATGGTCTGTTAGGAAGAGAGTTAATCATTATTAACAGTATGATAAGGTTTTATCATGTATCAATTATTTTTAGTGATGCAGGTTCATGTTATTGAGAGATTAACAGTGGTTAGATTCTGACATCACATTTCCATGATCACTCCCTTATTCTACTGGGGATCTCTCAGATGAGTTACAGATTATGTAGTTATCAACATAACCCTCGCAGAAACCCCCACTCCAGTAAACCATTTGGAGTAACTGTTATCCCTTGTTAACATATATTTCCATTTTATATTTTATATGTCGAATGAACAAAGCACATTTTGTATTTACCCAAAGACCATAACCCCAGGGAACTGATCATTTCTCCTATGAACCCATGATTAATAAAAAATAAACCTATTTGAATAACTAGTCAATTCAAGAAATAGTAGAATTTCAAAGTGATTGTACACTTTGAATAGAGACTGGTGTTTCTCAATCATTTTGTAATTAAATCCCACCTGTTCCAACCATTTCTAGTAGCTCAATCTAGCCATCTCTGGCCACGGTCAGCATCTAGTTAATGAGAAGGGGACTAAAATCAATATACACACCTTGGGAGGAATTCCTGATTACCTGTCTGTCTGTCTGTCTGTCTATGTGTGTGTGTGTGTCCTTTATCTTCCTCAGTGGGGAAAGAGAGAAATGAAGAAGTACATTTAAAGACGAACGTCGTCCTGAATAATTTCTGCTGACTAATCTCTCTCTCTCTCTCTCTCTCTGCTCTCCCTCCACAGCAGCTCATATCTCTCAGAGAGTCACTGATGTCACCCAGCCCATCAGGGCTCAAAGGCCCCCAATTACCAAACATAAAGCAAATTCCACACATCCTCTCTCTCTCTTTCCCTCTGTTCTGACTCTCGACCCTCCCTCTCTCTCTCTCTCTTTCCCTCTGTTCTGACTCTCTACCCTCCCTCTCTCTCTCCTTCCCTCTGTTCTGACTCTCTACCCTCCCTCTCTCTCTCTCTTTCCATCTGTTCTGACTCTCTACCCTCCCTCTCTCTCTCTTTCCCTCTGTTCTGACTCTCTACCCTCCATCTCTCTCTTTCCCTCTGTTCTGACTCTCTACCCTCGCTCTCTCTCTCTCTTTCCCTCTGATCTGACTCTCTCCCCTCCCTCTCTCTCTCGTTCCCTCTGTTCTGACTCTCTACCCTCCCTCTCTCTCTCTTTCCCTTTGTTCTGACTCTCTACCCTCCCTCTCACTCTCTTTCCCTCTGATCTGACTCTCTCCCCTCCCTCTCTCTCTCTCTTTCCCTCTGTTCTGACACTATCCCCTCCCTCTCTCTCTCTCTCTTTCCCTCTGTTCTGACTCTCTACCCTCCCTCTCTCTCTCTCTCTTTCCCTCTGTTCTGACTCTCTCCCATCCCTCTCTCTCTCTCTCTTTCCCTCTGTTCTGACACTCTCCCCTCCCTCTCTCTCTCTCTTTCCCTCTGTTCTGACTCTCTCCCCTCCCTCTCTCTCTCGCTTTCCCTCTGTTCTGACTCTCTCTTTCCCTCTGTTCTGACTCTCAACCCTCCCTCTCTCTCTCTCTCTTTCCCTCTGTTCTGACACTCTACCCTCCCTCTCTCTCTCTCTCTTTCCCTCTGTTCTGACTCTCTCCCCTCCCTCCCTCTCTCTCTCTTTCCCTCTGTTCTGACTCTCTCCCCTCCCTCTCTCTCTTTCCATCTGTTCATACTCTCTACCATCACTCTGTTATGACTCATTACCCTCCCTCTCTCTCTTTCAATCTGTTCTGACTCTCTACCCTCCCTCTGTTCTGACTCTCTACCCTCCCTCTCTCTCTCTTTCCCTCTGTTCTGACTCTCTCCCCTCCATCTCTCTCTTTCCCTCTGTTCTGACTCTCTCCCCTCCATCTCTCTCTTTCCCTCTGTTCTGACTCTCTACCCTCCATCTCTCTCTTCCCTCTGTTCTGACTCTCTCCCCTCCATCTCTCTCTTTCCTTCTGTTCTGACTCTCTACCCTCCCTCTGTTCTGACTCTCTACCCTCCCTCTCTCTCTCTTTCCCTCTGTTCTGACTCTCATCTCTCTCTCTCTCTCTTTCCCTCTGTTCTGACTCTCTACCCTCCATCTCTCTCTTCCCTCTGTTCTGACTCTCTACCCTCCATCTCTCTCTTTCCCTCTGTTCTGACTCTCTACCCTCCATCTCTCTCTTCCCTCTGTTCTGACTCTCTCCCCTCCATCTCTCTCTTTCCCTCTGTTCTGACTCTCTACACTCCCTCTCTCTCTCTCTTCCCTCTGTTCTGACTCTCTACCCTCCCTCTCTCTCTCTTTCCCTCTGTTCTGACTCTCTACTCTCCCTCTCTCTCTCTTCCCTCTGTTCTGACTCTCTACCCTCCCTCTCTCTCTCTTTCCCTCTGTTCTGACTCTCTACCCTCCATCTCTCTCTTCCCTATGTTCTGACTCTCTCCCCTCCATCTCTCTCTTTCCCTCTGTTCTGACTCTCTACCCCCCCTCTGTTCTGACTCTCTACCCTCCCTCTCTCTCTCTTTCCCTCTGTTCTGACTCTCTACCCTCCATCTCTCTCTTCCCTCTGTTCTGACTCTCTCCCCTCCATCTCTCTCTTTCCCTCTGTTCTGACTCTCTCCCCTCCATCTCTCTCTTTCCCTCTGTTCTGACTCTCTACTCTCTCTCTCTCTCTCTTTCCCTCTGTTCTGACTCTCTACTCTCCCTCTCTCTCTGTGATATCTACGTTTTTTTAAATAAAAATGTTCACACATAAAGTGAACCGTTTTTGCTTTGTAATTCTGGGTTATTGTGTGTAGATTGATGAGGGGAAAAACACATTTAATTCATTTTAGAATAAGGCTGTAACGTGACAAAATGTGTAAAAAGTCAAGGGGTCTGAATACTTTCTGAATGTTACTGAATACTTTCTGAATGTTACTGTATATCAGTATATTAGTCTCTCTCTCTCTCTCTCTCTCTGCAGTGATGTTGTTTTCATCACTTCTGGTTTAACACTGCCATCAGGTGGTGATTGTCCAAACTGCACCACTGTTAAGAGAGAGAAAGTGAGAGATAGAGAGAGAAGAAAGTGTGGGAGAGAGAGAGAGCAGAGAGTGGGAGAGAGAGAGCAGAGAGAGAGATTAGAGTGTGTGGGAGAGAGAGAGAGCAGAGAGTGTGGGAGAGAGAGAGAGCAGAGAGTGTGGGAGAGAGAGCAGAGAGAGAGCAGAGTGTGTGGGAGAGAGAGAGCAGAGTGTGTGGGAGAGAGAGCAGAGAGAGAGCAGAGTGTGTGGGAGAGAGAGCAGAGTGTGTGGGAGAGAGAGCAGAGAGAGAGCAGAGTGTGTGGGAGAGAGAGCAGAGAGAGAGCAGAGTGTGTGGGAGAGAGAGAGCAGAGTGTGTGGGAGAGAGAGCAGAGAGAGAGCAGAGTGTGTGGGAGAGAGAGCAGAGAGAGAGCAGAGTGTGTGGGATAGAGAGAGAGCAGAGAGAGAGCAGAGTGTGTGGGAGAGAGAGCAGAGAGAGCAGAGTGTGTGGGAGAGAGAGCAGAGAGAGCAGAGTGTGTGGGAGAGAGAGCAGAATGTGGGAGAGAGAGAGAGCAGAGAGAGAGCAGAGTGTGTGGGAGAGAGAGAGCAGAGTGTGAGAGAGAGAGAGAGAGAGAGCAGAGAAAAGAGAGAGAGCAGAGAACAGAGAGAGCAGAGAAAAGAGAGCAGGCTGAGCGAGCTGATAGAGCAGAGCGAGGAGAAGAGAGCAGAGAGTGAGATCAGAGAGAGCGAGCAGAAAGAGAGAGAGCAGAGAACAGAGAGAGCAGAGAACAGAGCAGAAAGAGAGAGCAGAGAGAACTATGTTGCTATAGTGACCCTGCATTACAACACTCTGTTGCTATAGTAACCCTGCATCACAACACTCTGTTGCTATAGTGACCCTGCATCACAACACTCTGTTGCTATAGTGACCCTGCATCACAACACTCTGTTGCTATAGTGACCCTGCATTACAACACTCTGTTGCTATAGTGATCCTGCATCACAACACTCTGTTGCTATAGTGACCCTGCATTACAACACTCTGTTGCTATAGTGACCCTGCATTACAACACTCTGTTGCTATAGTGACCCTGCATCACAACACTCTGTTGCTATAGTGACCCTGCATTACAACACTCTGTTGCTATAGTGACCCTGCATTACAACACTCTGTTGCTATAGTGACCCTGCATCACAACACTCTGTTGCTATAGTGACCCTGCATTACAACACTCTGTTGCTATAGTGACCCTGCATCACAACACTCTGTTGCTATAGAGACCCTGCATTACAACACTCTGTTGCTATAGTGACCCTGCATTACAACACTCTGTTGCTATAGTGACCCTGCATCACAACACTCTGTTGCTATAGTGACCCTGCATTACAACACTCTGTTGCTATAGTAACCCTGCATTACAACACTCTGTTGTACAATTTGTTTAATTCTATTCCACATATTTAATTGTTTTGTATTTCATTTCATATTTGTTTCATGTTTCAACCAGTCGCAGGTTAACATCAAACTGACAGAGGAAACGTAAAATCAATAAACAAACTGTTTTCACAATTAACAAGCCTTTTCTTGTTTCAAGTATGTTTTATTATGAAAAGTACAATATATCCTTGTATACTTGTACAACTATGGAGTGTATGTCCAGATATAATTATACAATTTGTTTTTCAACATAAAAGACAAAACATGATCACATTGGTATTTTAACAGTGTTGTTGTAAGAGGTCCTCACAACTATAGAAAGACGCACATGTGTGTGTGTCCAGAGTGTGTGTGTGAGTCTGTGTGTGTGTGTGTGTGTGTGTCCAGTGTGTGTGTGTCCAGTGTGTGTCCAGTGTGTGTCTGTGAGTCCAGTGTGTGTGTGTGTGTGTGTGTCCACTGTGTTTGTGTGTGTGTTTGTCTAGTGTGTGTGTGTATTTGTCCAGTGTGTGTTTGTCCAGTGTGTGTGTGTGTCCAGAGTGTGTGTGTGTCCAGAGTGTGTGTGTGTCCAGTGTGTGTGTGTGTCCAGTGTGTGTGTGTGTCCAGAGTGTGTGTGTGTCCAGTGTGTGTGTGTGTCCAGAGTGTGTGTGTGTCCAGAGTGTCTGTGTGTCCAGAGTGTGTGTGTGTCCAGAGTGTGTGTGTGTCCAGAGTGTGTGTGTGTCCAGTGTGTGTGTGTGTCCTGTGTGTGTGTGTGTCCTGTGTGTGTGTGTGTCCTGTGTGGGTGTGTGTCCAGAGTGTGTATGTGTCCAGAGTGTGTGTGTGTCCAGAATGTGTGTGTGTGTGTCCAGTGTGTGTGTGTGTGTCCAGAGTGTGTGTGTCCAGTGTGTGTGTGTGTGTATTTGTCCAGTGTGTGTTTGTCCAGTGTGTGTGTGTGTATTTGTCCAGTGTGTGTTTGTCCAGTGTGTGTGTGTCCAGTGTGTGTGTGTGTCCAGTGTGTGTGTGTGTGTGTAGAATGTGTGTGTCCTGAGTGTGTGTGTGTCCAGTGTGTGTGTGTGTGTCCAGTGTGTGTGTGTGTGTGTCCAGAGTGTGTGTGTGCCCAGAGTGTGTGTGTCCAGTGTGTGTGTGTGTGTGTCCTGTGTGTATGTGTTTGTGTGTGTGTATCTGTCCAGTGTGTGTTTGTCCAGTGTGTGTGTGTCCAGAGTGTGTGTCCAGTGTGTGTGTGTGTGTCCTGTGTGTGTGTTTGTTTGTGTGTGTGTGTATGTATTTGTGTGTGTGTGTGTGTCCTGTGTGTGTTTGTCCAGTGTGTGTTTGTCCAGTGTGTGTTTGTCCAGTGTGTGTTTGTCCAGTGTGTTTGTGTGTGTCCAATGTGTGTGTGTGTGTCCAGTGTGTGTGTGTGTGTGTGTGTATTTGTCCAGTGTGTGTTTGTCCAGTGTGTGTGTGTCCAGTGTGTGTGTGTGTGTCCAGTGTGTGTGTGTGTCCAGTGTGTGTGTGTCCAGAGTGTGTGTGTGTGTCCAGAGTGTGTGTGTGTCCTGTCTGTGTGTGTGTGTCCTGTCTGTGTGTGTGTGTGTCCTGTCTGTGTGTGTGTGTCCAGTGTGTGTGTGTGTCCAGAGTGTGTGTGCGTGTCCACTGTATGTGTGTGTGTCCAGTGTGTGTTTGTCCAGTGTGTGTGTGTGTGTGTGTCCACCGTGTGTGTGTGTCCAGTGTGTGTGTGTATCCAGTGTGTGTGTGTGTCCTGTGTGTGTGTGTGTCCTGTGTGTGTGTCCTGTGTGTGTGTGTGTGTGTGACCACTGTGTGTGTGTGTCCAGAGTGTGTGTTTGTCCTGTGTGTGTGTGTCCTGTGTGTCCTGTGTGTGTCGTGTGTGTGTGTGTGTGTGTGTGTGTGTGTCAGTGTGTGTGTGTGTCCAGTGTGTGTGTGTGTCCAGTGTGTGTGTGTGTCCAGTGTGAGTGTGTGTGTCCAGCAGTGTGAGTGTGTTTTTGTCCAGTGTGTGTGTCTCTGTCCAGTGTGTGTGTCTCTGTCCAGTGTGTGTGTCTCTGTCCAGTGTGTGTGTCTCTGTCCAGTGTGTGTGTCTCTGTCCAGTGTGTGTGTCTCTGTCCAGTGTGTGAGTCTCTGTCCAGTGTGTGTGTTCACTTATTTCAGGGACGCTGAGTCACCATCACCCCAAACCCTAAACCCTGGATAGAGGGGCTCAGTGAATGTGGAGGTGAATGTGATCAGGTGGGTCAGTGTGTCAGAGGAGGCTCTATAGAAGGACAGAGTGCCGGCTGGCCAGTCCAGATACACTCCTACTCTGTGGGAGCTGGAGGGGCGGACGTCTATGAGAGTGGGATTATTATTGTGCCTGGCAATGTAACTGTTGTCAGAGCAGGTCAGACTCCAGGACTTGTCATTGGATCCAAGCCAACAGTCCTTATCCCTTCCTCTCCTGCTGATTCCTTTATATGTCACTCCTATAACAGCCTCTCTCCCCCTCCTCTCTACCTCCCAGTAACAGCACCCAGTCAGACCCTCTCTACACAGCACCTGTCCACAGTCCTCAAATCTCTCTGGGTGATCAGGATACGGCTGCTCCTCTGTCCTCCATGTCACCTTTCTGTTCTCCTCAGACAGAGAGAGGCGTCTGTTTACTGTGTTTGGGTTCAGTGTGAGATCACAGACATCTGATGGATGAAACCAGACACAATATTAGAAAT
>NW_027040453.1:0-72500 GCF_034236695.1 Oncorhynchus nerka
CCCTACGTATTACCTATTTTAGCATTAACCTTAACCCTAATTATTTTAGAAACTGTTTTAGTAATAATATTATGTTAGTAAATACCATTATAGTACTAAATAGCACTGATTATTTTGTTAATCAAAACCTGTCTCAGCATTTTGCTGTTTTTGTTTTGTTATTTTATTATATTTATTATTGCAAGGCTGAACACTTGATCAACAAGCCACGTGTTTTATTTTTCAAATGTGGTTTGAACTGGGTGACCTGAAACCTCTATGTGAAAGTCTAGCAACTGGAATGGGATAGGTAGGGCAGGTTAGAGACTGATCTAAGGAATTCGAAAAATACACTTTATTTCTCAGCTGCCTCACCAATATCTGTATGTGAATTAATAACTTTTAATTGCTAAATATTTATTGAAAATATAGAGCCAAATGGTGGTGTATCCAGGGAGAAAACTATCGTGTGATTTGTGTTCTATGCTGCCATCTACTGGAATTAGACAACTAATGTCATTTGTGGAATTATGCTGAACTTTTTAGAAACTGCAATACTACTGAAAATGTGTAATTCCTTACTAAAGTAGTAGAATTAGTAGAAGAATTAGAATAATTAGTAGAATTGTAAAATACAAAATGTTCTGGTTCATTTGACCACTTACAACCATTAAATAACCATTTATAGTGTAACAAACATTGAAACTGACATAAACCATAAACACCATACAGTTAAATAGAGTTAAAGAGTTAAATGTATTAAAAATTATTTATTTAGATGGGTGACATTATCTGCCAAAGTAGCAGCCCTGTAGACAGAGAAGAGCTCTCCAGTAGGTACCAAAACATTCAAAGGACATTTTCTCAAAGTTTATCATCTTTCAAAACATAATTACTTTCCCATTGTTCCTCAACTGTAGTGTATGATATTTAGTTTTCTAACACTGAGTCTGTACTTTTATCCAATTAAAAAACACAATTTCAAGTTTTGCCACATAAGACAACATTCAGCCGGTTGGTCACATTTGAGAGTGAGGCAGATGAATAGCATTTTGTGGGAAAACATTATTATTTGTCCCTCTGAAATGAAACCATCAAGTGATTTTAAAGAAATGCATGTTTGTCATTGAACAATCCCATGCCTTGATTAGAGAATGAAAAAACCCACCAAGCTCTTTAACTTCTTATGGGAGGTGGGAGGCTAGTGCCAAATTGCAGAGCGCCAAATTGAAAATACAGAAATACTCTGGTTACAAGTTAATCAACGTTCAAAGCAGAATTTTTCATTTAGTTTAGACTTATAAACTTTAGAGAGGGAGACTTTTCTACTGAACAAAGGTAAGAAGAACTCATGGGTCCTGGTCAGTGAGTTAAACAACACTGTCTCTAGTCATTTCTCCTCCCATTTTCCCATTTATTGTTGTTGTTTTCATAATCCATAGGCTCATCCTTTGTCCATTTTCATAGTCCTAAAACAATATTAAACAAACACAACATTCAACCCTGTGTGTGTGTGTGTGTGTTTGTGTGTGTGTACTCCCCTGGATGAGGAGATGTAATCTCTATCCTGATTGCCTACTCACTTTTACCCCGACCTACATGTACATATTACCTCAACTACCTCAACTACCTGGTACCCTGCTCATTGACTCAGTACTGGTACTCCTTATAGCCTCTTTATTACCTCAACTACCTGGTACCCTGCACATTGACTCAGTACTGGTTCTCCTTATAGTCTCATTATTACCTCAACTACCTGGTACCCTGCACATTGACTCAGTACTGGTACTCCTTATAGTCTCATTATTACCTCAACTACCTGGTACCCTGCACATTGACTCAGTACTGGTACTCCTTATAGCCTCATTATTACCTCAACTACCTGGTACCCTGCACATTGACTCAGTACTGGTACTCCCTTATAGTCTCATTATTACCTCAACTACCTGGTACCCTGCACATTGACTCAGTACTGGTACTCCTTATAGTCTCATTATTACCTCAACTACCTGGTACCCTGCACATTGACTCAGTACTGGTACTCCTTATATTCTCATTATGTTCCTGGTACCCCTACCCCAGGCCCTGGATAAAAACATATGCTGATTTCAAAACTAAATGTTTAAATACAGATCTTATATTACTGTATTTAATAATGGTTTAAAAAAAATGTTGTATATTGATGTCAAATGTATCATTTGTACAGTTCTTTATGAAACTCTGTAAAACCTGGCAGAACTACTGATTTCTCTGAGAGTGGGGCAGATATATATTATTACTGTGTAAAACCTAGCAGTACTACTGATTTCTCTGAGATTGAGGCAGATATATATTATTACTGTGTAAAACCTAGCAGTACTACTGATTTCTCTGAGAGTGAGGCAGATATATATTATTACTGTGTAAAACCTAGCAGTACTACTGATTTCTCTGAGAGTGAGGCAGATATATATTATTACTGTATAAAACCTAGCAGTACTACTGATTTCTCTGAGAGTGAGGCAGATATATATTATTACTGTGTAAAACCTAGCAGTACTACTGATTTCACTGAGAGTGAGGCAGATATATATTATTACTGTATAAAACCTAGCAGTACTACTGATTTCTCTGAGAGTGAGGCAGATATATATTATTACTGTGTAAAACCTAGCAGAACTACTGATTACTCTGAGAGTGAGGCAGATATATATTATTACTGTATTAAACCTAGCAGTACTACTGATTTCTCTGAGAATGAGACAGATATATATTATTACTGTGTAAAACCTAGCAGTACTACTGATTTCTCTGAGAATGAGGCAGATATAGCATTCAGGAAATAAAACATGATTATTTGTCTCTTTGAAAGGAAACCATCAAGTGATAGATTTTAAACAAATGCATGTCTGTCATTGAACAACCCCATGATTACATAGTGAACAACCCCATGATTACATAGTGAACAACCCCATGCCGTGATTAGATAGTGGAAAAAAAACACCAATTTTATTCATCATTTCTTTAAACAATAAAAGCTCATTTACCAACTTTTCTGAAAATGGATATATAGTGTTGGCTGGAAACCACTGATCTGAAACCTTTAGGATGTTCAACAATGCACTGTGGGGTCATTGTGGGGACACTTGGGGGCGCTGTGGGGTCATTGTGGGGACAATGTGGGGTCACTGTGGGGGCACTGTGGGGACAATGTGGGGACGCTGTGGGGTCACTGTGGGGGTGCTGTGGGGTCACTGTGGGGACACTTGAGGGCGCTGTGGGGTCATTGTGGGGGCAATGTGAGGGCACTGTGGGGGGCAATGTGGGGACACTGTGTGGACACTTGGGGACACTGTGGGGACACTGTGTGGACACTTGGGGACACTGTGGGGACACTGGGGACAATGTGGGGACACTGTGGGGACACTGTGGGTCACTGTGGGGACACTGTGGGGAAACTTGGGGACACTTGGGGACACTGTGGGGAGAATGTGGGGTCACTGTGGGGACACTGTGGGGAGAATGTGGGGACACTGTGGGGACACTGTGGGGACACTGTGGGGACACTGTGAGGTCACTGTGGGGACATTGTGGGGACACTGTGGGGACACTGTGGGGACACTGTGGGGAGAATGTGGGGACACTGTGGGGACACTGTGGGGACACTGTGGGGACAATGTGGGGACACTGTGGGGACAGACATAAATCTCTTGGCATGTTTTATTAACTATATATGTTGTCTCTGACCTGGTATCAGTGACATGACATCATCATCTTTAGTCTACATTAGACTAGAGACTGAAGGTCTGTTTCTGTTGTGTTGAAGCCCAATCCATCAGGAGAGACCAGACTCACCCAGCTCTCTGTCCATGAAGAGTGACGGGTCTATGGACCATTTCTATGATTGCGAAGATGGAGACTTTTCTGCATTTACAGGGTAAGTAGTACTCATGGTACATACCAGGTATCTATAGTATATACCAGGTATGTATTCACAGAGAGACAGCAGTCTGTCCATGAAGACTCCACTCTATGATACTGCCAACATCACAGAGTAAATACTCTTGGTATATACCAGGTATCTAATCACAGAGTAAATACTCCTGGTATATACCAGGTATCTAAACACAGAGTAAATACTCCTGGTATATACCAGGTATCTAACCACAGAGTAAATACTCCTGGTATATACCAGGTATCTAAACACAGAGTAAATACTCCTGGTATATACCAGGTATCTAAACACAGAGTAAATACTCCTGGTATATACCAGGTATCTATAGTATATACCAGGTATCTAACCACAGAGTAAATACTCCTGGTATATACCAGGTATCTAATCACAGAGTAAATACTCATGGTATGGATAGCGTGTTTGTGTTCAAAATGTTAAACACAGGTTCTACAAATCCCAGAGCACAAAACAGACAAGGTTTTAAAAATCTAACTTTTAAAAGGTTGTATTCTGTAACTTCCGGCGCCGACAGAGATGGCCGCCCGCTTTCGCGTTCCTAGGAAACTATGCAGTTTTTGTTTTTTTTACGTGTTATTTCTTACATTAGTACCCCAGGTCATCTTAGGTTTCATTACATACAGTCGAGAAGAACTACTGAATATAAGATCAGCGTCAACTCACCATCAGTACGACCAAGAATATGTTTTTCCGCGATGCGGATCCTGTGTTCTGCCTTACAAACAGGACAACGGAATGGATCGCATGCAGCGACCCAAGAAAACGACTCCGAAAAAGAGGGAAACGTAGCGGTCTTCTGGTCAGACTCCGGACAAGGGCACATCGCGCACCACTCCCCAGCATTCTTCTTGCCAATGTCCAGTCTCTTGACAACAAGGTTGATGAAATCCGAGCAAGGGTAGCATTCCAGAGGACATCAGAGACTGCAATGTTCTCTGCTTCACGGAAACATGGCTTACTGGGAAGACGCTATCCGATGCGGTGCAGCCAACGGGTTTCTCCACGCATCGCGCCGACAGAAACAAACATCTTTCTGGTAAGAAGAGCGGCGGGGCGTATGCCTCATGACTAACGAGACATGGTGTGATGAAGGAAACATACAGGAACTCAAATCCTTCTGTTCACCTGATTTAGAATTCCTCACAATCAAATGTAGACCGCATTATCTTCCAAGAGAATTCTCTTCGATTATAATCACAGCCGTATATATCCCCCAAGCAGACACATCGATGGCTCTGAACGAACTTTATTTAACTCTCTTTGCAAACTGGAAACCATTTATCCGGAGGCTGCATTCATTGTAGCTGGGGATTTTAACAAAGCTAATCTGAAAACAAGACTCCCTAAATTTTATCAGCATATCGATTGCGCAACCAGGGGTGGTAAAACCTTGGATCATTGTTACTCTAACTTCCGCGACGCATATAAGGCCCTGCCCCGCCCCCTTCGGAAAAGCTGACCACGACTCCATTTTGTTGATCCCTGCCTACAGGCAGAAACTTAAACAAGAGGCTCCCACGCTGAGGTCTGTCCAACGCTGGTCAGACCAAGCTGACTCCACACCCAAGACTGCTTCCATCACGTGGACTGGGACATGTTTCGTATTGCGTCAGATGAAAATATTGACGAATACGCTGATTCGGTGTGCGAGTTCATTAGAACGTGCGTCGAAGATGTCGTTCCCATAGCAACGATAAAAACATTCCCAAACCAGAAACCGTGGATTGATGGCAGCATTCGCGTGAAACTGAAAGCGCGAACCACTGCTTTTAATCAGGGCAAGGTGTCTGGTAACATGTCCGAATATAAACAATGCAGCTATTCCCTCCGCAAGGCTATTAAACAAGCTAAGCGTCAGTACAGAGACAAAGTGGAATCTCAATTCAATGGCTCCAGACACAGAGGCATGTGGCAGGGTCTACAGTCAATCACGGACTACAAGAAGAAACCCAGCCCAGTCACGGACCAGGATGTCTTGCTCCCAGGCAGACTAAATAACTTTTTGCCCGCTTTGAGGACAATACAGTGCCACTGACACGGCCTGCAACGAAAACATGCGGTCTCTCCTTCACTGCAGCCGAGGTGAGTAAGACATTTAAACGTGTTAACCCTCGCAAGGCTGCAGGCCCAGACGGCATCCCCAGCCGCGCCCTCAGAGCATGCGCAGACCAGCTGGCCGGTGTGTTTACGGACATATTCAATCAATCCCTATACCAGTCTGCTGTTCCCACATGCTTCAAGAGGGCCACCATTGTTCCTGTTCCCAAGAAAGCTAAGGTAACTGAGCTAAACGACTACCGCCCGTAGCACTCACTTCCGTCATCATGAAGTGCTTTGAGAGACTAGTCAAGGACCATATCACCTCCACCCTACCTGACACCCTAGACCCACTCCAATTTGCTTACCGCCCAAATAGGTCCACAGACGATGCAATCTCAACCACACTGCACACTGCCCTAACCCACCTGGACAAGAGGAATACCTATGTGAGAATGCTGTTCATCGACTACAGCTCGGCATTCAACACCATAGTACCCTCCAAGCTCGTCATCAAGCTCGAGACCCTGGGTCTCGACCCCGCCCTGTGCAACTGGGTACTGGACTTCCTGACGGGCCGCCCCCAGGTGGTGAGGGTAGGCAACAACATCTCCTCCCCGCTGATCCTCAACACGGGGCCCCACAAGGGTGCGTTCTGAGCCCTCTCCTGTACTCCCTGTTCACCCACGACTGCGTGGCCACGCACGCCTCCAACTCAATCATCAAGTTTGCGGACGACACAACAGTGGTAGGCTTGATTACCAACAACGACGAGACGGCCTACAGGGAGGAGGTGAGGGCCCTCGGAGTGTGGTGTCAGGAAAATAACCTCACACTCAACGTCAACAAAACTAAGGAGATGATTGTGGACTTCAGGAAACAGCAGAGGGAACACCCCCTATCCACATCGATGGAACAGTAGTGGAGAGGGTAGCATGTTTAAGTTCCTCGGCATACACATCACAGACAAACTGAATTGGTCCACTCACACTGACAGCGTCGTGAAGAAGACGCAGCAGCGCCTCTTCAACCTCAGGAGGCTGAAGAAATTCGGCTTGTCACCAAAAGCACTCACAAACTTCTACAGATGCACAATCGAGAGCATCCTGGCGGGCTGTATCACCGCCTGGTACGGCAACTGCTCCGCCCTCAACCGTAAGGCTCTCCAGAGGGTAGTGAGGTCTGCACAACGCATCACCGGGGCAAACTACCTGCCCTCCAGGACACCTACACCACCCGATGTTACAGGAAGGCCATAAAGATCATCAAGGACATCAACCACCCGAACCACTGCCTGTTCACCCCGCTATCATCCAGAAGGCGAGGTCAGTACAGGTGCATCAAAGCTGGGACTGAGAGACTGAAAAACAGCTTCTATCTCAAGGCTATCAGACTGTTAAACAGCCACCATTGAGTGGCTGCTGCCAACACACTGTCATTGACACTGACCCAACTCCAGCCACTTTAATAATGGGAATTGATGGGAAATGATGTAAATATATCACTAGCCACTTTAAACAATGCTACCTTATATAATGTTACTTACCCTACATTATTCATCTCATATGCATACGTATAGACTGTACTCTACATCATCGACTGCATCCTTATGTAATACATGTATCACTAGCCACTTTAACTATGCCACTTTGTTTACTTTGTCTACATACTCATCTCATATGTATATACTGTACTCGATACCATCTACTGTATGCTGCTCTGTACCATCACTCACTCATATATCCTTATGTACATATTCTTTATCCCCTTACACTGTGTATAAGACAGTAGTTTTAGAATTGTTAGTTAGATTACTTGTTGGTTATCACTGCATTGTCGGAACTAGAAGCACAAGCATTTCGCTACACTCGCATTAACATCTGCTAACCATGTGTATGTGACAAATAAAATTTGATTTGATTTGATTCTGTTAACTCAAACCCAAGTAAAACTGAAAGCTCTTCAACTGATTGCTTCCTGCACCCGCCCACCCGACTAGCATCACTACTCTGGACGGTTCTGACTTACAATACGTGGACTACTACAAATACCTGGGTGTCTGGTTAGACTGTAAACTCTCCTTCCAGACTCACATTAAGCATCTCCAATCCAAAATTAAATCTAGAATCAGCTTCCTATTTCGCAACAAAGCCTCCTTCACTCATGCTGCCAAACATACCCTCGTAAATCTGACTAGCCTACCGACTGTCATTTACAAAATAGCCTCCAACACTCTACTCAGCAAATCGGATGCAGTCTATCACAGTGCCATCCGTTTTGTCACCAAAGCCCCATACACTACCCACCACTGTGACCTGTATGCTGTTGTTGGCTGGCCCTCGCTACATATTCACTGCCAAACCCACTGGCTCCAGGTCATGTGTAAGTCTATGCTAGGTAAAGCCATGCCTTATCTTAGCTCACTGGTCACCCACACAGAACATAAAGCCAACACATAAACAAACTTAGTCCCAGATATAAATCAAATTGGTCACATACACAGGGTTAGCAGATGTTATTGGTCACATACACATGGTTAGCAGATGTTATTGGTTACATACACAGGGTTAGCAGATGTTATTGGTTACATACACATGGTTAGCAGAT
The DNA here is from genome assembly GCF_034236695.1 of Oncorhynchus nerka. Lineage (NCBI taxonomy): Eukaryota > Metazoa > Chordata > Actinopteri > Salmoniformes > Salmonidae > Oncorhynchus > Oncorhynchus nerka. The sequence goes on from NW_027040453.1 coordinate 8,576, forward strand.
GTTATTGGTTACATACACATGGTTAGCAGATGTTATTGGTCACATACACATGGTTAGCAGATGTTATTGGTTACATACACATGGTTAGCAGATGTTATTTACAATGGCTGCCTAGGAACAGTGGTTAACTGCCTTGTTCAGGGGCAGATTTTTACCTTGTCAGCTCAGGGATTTGATCTAGCAACCTTTCGGTTACTGGCCCAACACTCTAACCACGAGGCTACCTGCCACCTCTACACTCTAACCACGAGGCTACCTGCCACCTCTACACTCTAACCACGAGGCTACCTGCCACCTCTACACGCTAACCAAGAGGCTACCTGCCACCTCTACACTCTAACCACGAGGCTACCTGCCACCTCTACACTCTAACCACGAGGCTACCTGCCACCTCTACACTCTAACCACGAGGCTACCTGCCACCTCTACACTCTAACCACGAGGCTACCTGCCACCTCTACACTCTAACCACGAGGCGACCTGCCACCTCTACACTCTAACCACGAGGCTACCTGCCACCTCTACACTCTAACCACGAGGCTACCTGCCACCTCTACACTCTAACCACAAGGCGACCTGCCACCTCTACACTCTAACCACAAGGCTACCTGCCGCCACAGACATACATGGTATCACTTGTTATACATAATTATTATACATAAATCATTGCCAAAAGCACAAGACATACTGTTGCATGTTGGTCTATATTATTAATGGATTGATCATATAGAAATATAAAACATGATTTTTAACTACTACAAAGCAATTACATGTGGCTCAGGAACCACTGACTCACTGCATTATTCTATAGTATTATCAAGACACCTGCTGTTAACTCTTAACTACTTAGGACAGCTGCTGTTAACTATTAACTACTTAGGACAGCTGCTGTTAACTCTTAACTACTTAGGACACCTGCTGTTAACTCTTAACTACTTAGGACACCTGCTGTTAACTCTTAACTACTTGGGACACCTGCTGTTAACTCTTAACTACTCAGGACACCTGCTGTTAACTCTTAACTACTCAGGACAGCTCACGAGGTGTCCTAAATATCTGCGGACTAGGTGGGACTAGAGACTTCATGCATAGCTTTAATTTATACCCATAAGTGTAAAATGTCTTTATTCTCAGCACTTATACGACCAATGTTGTACTCTGAGACGCTTTGTGTATATGGAAAAAACCTGAGTTAGTCTGCCAAAAGGACGCTTTGTGGATATGGTCCCTGAGCTCAAGATATTGTTATAAAAAAACTTAGAATGTTTGTTTAACATAATAATAAAAAATGAATATTACTAATGTAACCCACTGTAAAGACTGGGTTTAGTTGATTGTGTTGCACTGCTCATGTCCGCGTCCTGGAACTGTCCGTGTCCCCGTACAGAACTGTCCGCGTCCCCATACAGAACTGTCCTCGTCCCCGTACAGAACTGTCCGCGTCCCCGCCCCGTACAGAACTGTCCGCGTCCCCATACAGAACTGTCCTCGTCCCCGTACAGAACTGTCCGCGTCCCCGTACAGAACTGTCCGCGTCCCCGTACAGAACTGTCCGCGTCCACGTTCGGTGTGAGGCCAAGGATATTGTCCGGTTACGCGCAGAGTGGACTGAGGTGATCTTGGGGAATAACGACGGAGTTTGTTACAGTGTTGAAACACCGAAGTTTATTGTTCAATTTGCATTTTTCTTTACGGTCAGGGACAGTGTGAGTGTAGCCAGATCCTTTTCACTCTCTATCCTTGTTTCATTTTGTGGTTCACCGGATTCATCATCGAGACGAGAGACAGATGAACGACCTGCTAGCTAGTCGGTACAGCTCGGTAAGCTAGCTAGCTACTCTACCAGCAGCATCCTAGTTATCCTAGCTAGTCGGTACAGCTTGGTAAGCTAGCTAGCTACTCTTACCAGCAGCATCCTAGTTATCCTAGCTAGTCGGTACAGCTCGGTAAGCTAGCTAGCTACTCTACCAGCAGCATCCTAGTTACCATAGCTACCACTACATCATCACCGGCTGTCTGCATTTCTTGTGGACCGATGGAGCTCCCCGGTTGTTTCTTCCACCTGTTAAATCCCGGTGAGGCTTCTCCCTCTCTCGTTGACGGATGCTGGCTACCTCTGTCTGGTTCTCCTCTCTTCACTAGATGGATGGTAACTTTAGTGTTTAACCCGTCTGTGTCCAAGGACCGAACTTTTGAATATTATTTTCAGGGCGCCTCAATAGCAGGTATTGAACCCCGGGTAAATAATCACTAGTCAGAACCTGAACCTCAGTATACATTCATTATAAAAATCATCTTAATATCTGATATTGTGAGTAAACAACCTCGAGAGTGCGTCTTCCAGACCTCCAATAAATTACATCATTCAACCCTCCCGGTTAGTAAATTTACCTCAACATCCCCCCGGAGAAGGCAGAGTAACTACACCAGCTTTTTAGCGGGGCTGACAGACTGACTACAACGCTCGCGTCGATAAATTAATCTCGTCATTAAAAATGACACACTGCTCGCGCGCTGCAACGAGCGTCTAGAAGTCAGTTCTATTTGTGAAACTCTTCTTATGTTTCCCCATCTGAGCTCAGAGTAGATGAGAGATATAATGTTTGTCTCTGTTGTGTTGAAGCCCAATCAAGCAGGAGAGACCAGCCTCCCCTGTTCCCAGCTGTGTGTCCATGAAGAGTAACCGGTCTATGGAACTACCTGAGGTGTTTAGAGAGGGAGACTTTTCTACTGAACAAAGGTAAGAAGAACTCATGGGTCCTGGTCAGTGAGTTAAACAACACTGTCTCTAGTCATTTCTCCTCCCATTTTCCCATTTATTGTTGTTGTTTTCATAATCCATGGGCTAATCAAACAATATTAAACAAACACAACATTGACTCAGTACTGGTTCTCCTTATAGCCTCATTATTACCTCAACTACCTGGTACCCTGCACATTGACTCAGTACTGGTAGTCCTTATAGTCTCATTATTACCTCAACTACCTGGTACCCTGCACATTGACTCAGTACTGGTACTCCTTATAGCCTCATTATTACCTCAACTACCTGGTGCCCTGCACATTGACTCAGTACTGATACTCCTTATAGTCTCATTATTACCTCAACTACCTGGTACCCTGCACATTGACTCAGTACTGGTACTCCTTATAGTCTCATTATTACCTCAACTACCTGGTACCCTGCACATTGACTCAGTACTGGTTCTTATAGTCTCATTATTACCTCAACTACCTGGTACCCTGCACATTGACTCAGTACTGGTAATCCTTATAGCCTCATTATTCCGGTCGGTAACATTTGAGAGTGAGGCAAATATATAGCATTTTGCGGAAAAAAAACATGATTATTTGTCTCTCTGAAATGAAGACATCAAGTGATTTTAAACAAATACATATCTGTCATTGAACAACCCCATGATTAGATAGTGAACAACCCCATGATTAGATAGTGAACAACCCCATGATTAGATAGGGGACAACCCCATGATTAGATAGTGAACAATCCCATGATTAGATAGTGAACAACCCCATGATTAGATAGTGAACAACCCCATGATTAGATAGTGAACAACCCCATGATTAGATAGTGAACAACCCCATGATTAGATAGTGAACAACCCCATGATTAGATAGTGGACAACCCCATGATTAGATAGTGGACAACCCCATGATTAGATAGTGAACAACCCCATGATTAGATAGTGGACAACCCCATGATTAGATAGTGAACAACCCCATGATTAGCTAGTGAACAACCCCATGATTAGATAGTGAACAACCCCATGATTAGATAGTGAACAACCCCATGATTAGATAGTGAACAATCCCATGATTAGATAGTGGACAACCCCATGATTAGATAGTGAACAACCCCATGATTAGATAGTGAACAACCCCATGATTAGATAGTGAACAACCCCAATGATTAGATAGTGAACAACCCCATGATTAGATAGTGAACAACCCCATGATTAGATAGTGAACAACCCCATGATTAGATAGTGAACAACCCCATGATTAGATAGTGAACAACCCCATGATTAGATAGTGAACAACCCCATGATTAGATAGTGAACAACCCCATGATTAGATAGAGAACAACCCCATGATTAGATAGTGAACAACCCCATGATTAGATAGTGAACAACCCCATGATTAGATAGTGAACAACCCCATGATTAGATAGTGAACAACCCCATGATTAGATAGTGAACAACCCCATGATTAGATATTGAACAATCCCATGATTAGATATTGAACAATCCCATGATTAGATAGTGAACAACCCCATGATTAGATAGTGAACAACCCCATGATTAGATAGTGAACAACCCCATGATTAGATAGTGAACAACCCCATGATTAGATAGTGAACAACCCCATGATTAGATAGTGAACAACCCCATGATTAGATAGTGAACAACCCCATGATTAGATAGTGAACAACCCCATGATTAGATAGTGAAAAAACACACCAATCTCTTTCAGAAATGCTTTGAACAATAAAAGCTAATTTACTAACATTTCTGAAAAGTGATATATAGTGTTTTGGAATGAAACTCTTCTTATGTTTCCCCATCTGAGCTCAGAGTAGATGAGAGATGTAATGTTTGTCTCTGTTGTGTTGAAGTCCAATCAAGCAGGAGAGACCAGCCTCCCCTGTTCCCAGCTGTGTGTCCATGAAGAGTGGCTGGTCTATGGATAAACCTCTATACTTTAGAGAGGGAGACTTTTCTACTGAACAAAGGTAAGAAGAACTCATGGGTCCTGGTCAGTGAGTTAAACCACTCTGTCTCTAGTCATTTCTCCTCTCCCATTTTCCCATTTATTGTTGTTGTTTTCATAATCCATATGCTAATCATTTTGCCCATTTTCATAGTCCTAAAACAATATTAAACAAACACAACATTCCCTCCGTGTGTGTGTGTGTGTGTGTGTTTTACTCACTGGATGAGGAGATGTAATCTCATGTTTTGTCCACAGAAACCAACAGGAGAGATCAGAGTCAGAGATTCTCAGTGGTCAGTCTTCCCAGAGTCATCAAACAGACCTGGCCTCCATATTCAGTGTATGTGGTCCTGTTATGTACATTTGTTTTTGTTTACCTCAAGTAAAGTTGATCTGTCAATCATTCATTAATGTGTTGATGAGAAAGCATTTCTTCTCTTGCTTAACTTATTTACTTTATTTATTTCAGTTGCTTGAACAGAAAATTATGACATTTGTGAAGAACGAGCTGAAGATGTTCAAGAGGATTCTTAGTCCAGAACTCCCAGAAGGCTTTGAGAGTCAGAAGCAGGATAAGGAAGTGGTGGATTCTGAAGATGAGAAGCAGGAGAGCATTGCCAGAGAGGGGGCTCTGAAGATCACACTGCACATCCTGAGGAAAATGAACCAGAAGGAGCTTGCTGACACACTGGAGAAATGTAAGATCTGTCTGCCTCATGTTGAATGCTGTTTTATAACATTTAAAAGCTGTAGCTAAAGTACAGCTAAAGTAGCTGTGTAACTCCATGATATTGTAGCAGCCTTAACACAACACCTAGTGGCCTCATCAAGTAGCAGCAGGGATGTGTTGTGGTGATTCATTTAGAGAGAGAACATTAATAATACCATCAATAATACCAATAATAATATAATCAGTCACACCAGTCTGTAATGCATTATGAAAACATTTACACATTTATAGTCAGTTTAGAGAATACATTATTATAATGTAAAACTTTATAACAGTCCTACAATACTGTAGACATTAAAACAGACGTAATATTAATATCCTCTGTGTTATTTCTAGATTCAGATGAGCTTGCTGTGATTTGCCAACGTGAACTCAAATCTAATCTAAAGAAGAAGTTTCAAATCAGGATGTCCAATTTGTATTTTCATTTTCATTCCCTTTCCGGGAGCTGAATTTGATGAAAGAGGACAAACACACTTTCATTGAACTTCTCAATCACTTCTCAATGGAAACCAAACAATCAGGAATCTCCATCTACAACAAGTACAAAGTTCTGTTCATCTTTGATGGTCTGGATGAGTGCCGACTGCCCCTAGACTTCCAGAAGAACAAGATCTGTTGGGACGTCACAGAGTCAACCTCAGTGGATGTTCTGCTGACAAATCTCATCAAGGGAAATCTGCTTCCCTCTGCTCTCCTCTGGATAACTACCCGACCTGCAGCAGCCAATAAGATCCCTTCAGGGTGTGTTGACCAGGTGACAGAGGTACGAGGGTTCAATGACCCACAGAAGGAGGAGTACTTCAGGAAGAGATTCAGGGATGAGGACCTGGCCAGCAGAATCATCTCACACATAAAGACATCAAGGAGCCTCCACATCATGTGCCACATTCCAGTCTTCTGTTGGATTTCTGCAACAGTCCTTGAACACATGCTGAAACATAAGAGAGAAGAGATGCCCAAGACTCTGACTGAGATGTACACACACCTTGTGGTGTTTCATACCAAACAGAAGAATGAAAAGTATCTTAGGAAAGAAGAGACAGGTCCACACTGGAATAAAGAGAGCATTCTGTCACTGGGAAAACTGGCTTTTCAACAGCTTGTGAATGGCAATCTGATTTTCTATGAAGAAGACCTGAAAGAGGCTGGCATTGATGTCAATGAAGCCTCAGTGTACTCAGGATTGTGCACACAGCTCTTTAAAGAGGAATGTGGGCTGTACCAGGACAAGGTGTACTGCTTTGTTCATCTGAGCATTCAGGAGTTTCTGGCTGCTGTATATGTGTTTCTCTCATTCATCAACAACAATGAGAATCTAATGGACAAACTGAGAACAAACGACGAGCCTGAAGTTACTTTCTACAAGAGTGCTGTGGATAAAGCCTTACAAAGTGAGACGGGAAACCTGGACCTTTTCCTCCGCTTCCTTCTGGGCCTCTCACTGGAGTCCAATCAGAAGCACTTACGAGGTCTACTGACAAAGACAAGAAGCAGCTCACAGAGCCATGAAGAAACAGTCAAGTACATCAAGGAGAAGATCAGGGAGAATCCCTCTCCAGAGAGGAGCATCAATCTGTTCCACTGTCTGAATGAACTGAATGACCATTCTCTAGTGGAGGAGATCCAAAGCTTCCTGAGATCAGGAAGTCTCTCAGAAGAAGAACTGTCACCTGCACAGTGGTCAGCTCTGGTCTTTGTGTTGCTGACTTCAGAAAAGGAGCTGGATGTGTTTGACCTGAAGAAATACTCCAGATCAGAGGAAGGTCTTCTGAGGCTGCTGCCAGTGGTCAAAGCCTCCAGAGCTGTTCTGTGAGTAAATAAAATGACATTTAAGAACTAATCATCAGGAAGAAATATTCAGTTAGAGAAAAATATGTATTATAATATGTATATAATATTATATTGGAAAAACATATTGAATAAATTCATTGATTTTCACATTAGTATAACAATATGACCACACAATTCTAGGAGACGGAAGATGAATCTATATGTTGTTTGAGAGAATAAACCAAATGCATCTGCCATTGTCCTTCTACACTACTGGTGTTAAATTAACAGTGTGTTTGTGAAGTCATGATGATCTCTTTGTCAGGCTGACATTCTTACCACCACTTGGACAGAATTATACTGTGTCCAGTGTGTGTCCTGTATCTGTCCATTGTGTTTGGCCATTGTGTCCTTTCACACATAGGACACCAACAGGACACACACACTGGACACACATAGGACACCAACAGGACACACACACACACACACACAGGACATACACAGGACACCAACAGGACACGCACACACACACACACACACTGGACATACATAGGACACCAACAGGACACACACACACACACACACACACTGGACACACGTAGGACACCAACAGGACACACACACACACACACTGGACACAATATGTTGCTCATTACCTTCCACAGCAATAATTGTTTCACCACAGGGGTGTTGTGGTTAACTAACTGGATATTCTGTTAATTTTCACATATCAATCACAATTAAAGGTTAATTGTCCTTCTACATGTACATTCTACTTGTACTTGGGGGGGGGAAGGATTACTTTATCCTATCCTAGGTATTCCTTAAAGAGGTGGGGTTTCAGGTGTCTCCGGAAGGTGGTGATTGACTCCGCTGTCCTGGCGTCGTGAGGGAGTTTGTTCCACCATTGGGGGGCCAGAGCAGCGAACAGTTTTGACTGGGCTGAGCGGGAACTGTACTTCCTCAGTGGTAGGGAGGCGAGCAGGCCAGAGGTGGATGAACGCAGTGCCCTTGTTTGGGTGTAGGGCCTGATCAGAGCCTCGTGGTACTGAGGTGCCGTTCCCCTCACAGCTCCGTAGGCAAGCACCATGGTCTTGTAGCGGATGCGAGCTTCAACTGGAAGTCAGTGGAGAGAGCGGAGGAGCGGGGTGACGTGAGAGAACTTGGGAAGGTTGAACACCAGACACACACACTGAACACACACACACACGCTGGACACAGACACACACACACTGAACACACACACACACACACACACTGCACACTGAACACACACACACACACACTGGACTCACAAACACACACACACACATACTGGACAAAACACACACACACACACTGGACAAACACACACACACACTGGACAAACAAAACACACACACACACGCTGGACACAAACACACACACACTGAACACACACACACACACTGGACACACACACACACTGGACCCACACACACACACACACACTGGATACACACACACTGGACAAACACACACACACACACACAGGACACACACACACTGACTGGACAAACACACACACACACACACTGGACAAACACACACACACACACACAGGACACACACACACACACACACACAGGACACACACACACACTGGGCACACACACTGGACACACACACATGCGCGTCTTCCTATAATTGTGACCTTGACCCAGGACCTCTTACAATAACATGTATTTTATGTTGAATAACAAATTGTACAATTATATACAATTATATATGGACATACGCTTCATAGTTGTACAAGTATACAAGGATATATTGTACTTTTCATAATAAAACATACTTGAAACAAGAAAAGGCCTGTTAATTGTGAAAACAGTTTGTTTATTGATTTTACGTTTCCTCTGTCAGGTTGATGTTAACCTGCGACTGGTTGAAACATGAAACAAATATGAAATGAAATGAAATACAAAACAATTAAATATGTGGAATAGAATTAAACAAATTGTACAATTAGTACAACAGAGTGTTGTGATGCAGGGTCACTATAGCAACTTAGTGTTGTGATTCAGGGTCTCTATAGCAACAGAGTTTTCTCTGCTCTCCTTTCTCTGCTCCCTCTGTTCTCTGCTCTCTCTCTCCCTCTGCTCTCTCTGCTCTGCTGCTCTCTCTTTTCTCTGCTCTCTCTTTGCTCTCTCTCTCTGCTCTCTTACTCTTTGCTCTCTCACTCTCTCTTTTCTTTCTCAGCCTGCTCTCTGCTCCCTCTCTCTGCACTCTGCTCTCTCTTCTATCTATTCTCTGCTCTCTCACTCTCTCTGCTCTCTCTCTCCCTCTGTTCTCTGCTCTCTCTCCCTCTGCTCCCTCTGCTCTCTCTCTCTTTGCTCGCTCTCTGTTCTCTCTCTCTGCTCTCTCTGCTCTGTTGCTTTCTCTCTCTTTTCTCTGATCTCTTTCTGCTCTCGTTATCTGCTCTTACTCTTTCTGCCCTCTCTGCTCTCTCATCTCTCTGTTCTCTGCTGTTCTCTGCTCTCTTCTCTCTGTTCTCTGCTCTCTCACTCTCTCTGCTTTCTCTCTGCTCTCTGCTCTCTCTCTCTGCTCTCTCTCTTTGCTCTCTGCTCTATCACCATCTGCTCTCTCTCACTTTGCTTTCTCAGCCTGCTCTCTGCTCTCTCTCCCTCTGCTCTCTCTGCTCTGCCCTCTCTCTCTCTGCACTCTCAGCCTGCTCTCTCTGTTCTCTCCTCTCTCACTCACTACTCTCTCTGCTCTCTCTCTCTGCACTCTCACCCTACTCTCTGCTCTCTCTCTGTCTGCTATATCTCTGCTCTCTCTCTGCATCTGCTCTCTCTGCTCTGTTCTCTGCTCTCTCACTCCCTCTGCTCTCTGCTCTCTCTCTCTCTCTCTCTCTGCTCTCTCTGCTCTGCTGCTCTCTCTTTTCTCAGCTCTCTCTGCTCTCTCTCTTTCTCTGCCCTCTCTGCTCTCTAAATCTCTGCTATCTGCCATCTGCTCTCTCCCTCTGCTCTCTCTCTCTGCTCTCTAAATCTCTGCTCTCTGCTCTCTCTCTGCTCTCTCTCTTTGCTCTCTGCTCTCTCACCATCTGCTCTCTCTCTCACTTTGCTTTCTCAGCCTGCTCTCTGCTCTCTCTCTCTCTGCTCTCTCTCTCTGAACTCTCACCCTACTCTCTGCTCTCTCTCTCTGCTATCTCTCTCCCTCTGCTCTCTGTATCTCTGTACTCTGCTCTCTCTCTCTCTCTGTTCTCTGCTCTCTCGGCTCTCTCTATGCTCTCTCTCTGTTCTCTGCTGTCTCTGCTCTGCTCTCTCTGCTCTATGCTCTCTCTGTTCTCTACTCCCTCTGCTCTATGCTCTCTCTCTGAATTCTGCTCTCTCTCTGCCCTTTGTTCTCTCTCTCTCTGCTCCCTCACTCTCTGTTCTCTCTGCTCTCTTTGATCTCTCTCTAATGCTCTCTGCTCTCTCTCAGCCTGCTCTCTTCTCTCTGCTCTCGCTCTCTGCTCTCTCAGCCTGGTTTCTGCTCTCTCAGCTCTCTCTGCTCTCTCTTTTATCTGCTCTCTCTCTGTTCTCTCTCTCTTTTCCCTGCTCTCTGCTCTCTTCTTTCTTCTCTCTCTCTCACTCTCTGCTCTCTCTCCCTCACTCTCTGCTCTCTCTCTCTCCCACACTCTCTGCTCTCTCTCTCTCTGCTCCCACACTCTCTGCTCTCTCTCTCTCCTCCCACACTCTCTCCCACACTCTCTGCTCTCTCTCTCCCACACTCTCTGCTCTCTCTCTCTCCTCTGCTCTCTCTCCCACACTCCGCTCCTTCTCTCCAACACTCTGCTCCCTCACTCTGCTCTCTCTCTCTCACACTCTGCTCTCTCTCTCTGCTCTCTTAACTTGTTAGGGCCGTGGTCCCGTGGTGGGAACATCAACAGTGGTGCAGTTTGGACAAGCACCACTTGATGGCAGTGTTAATCCAGAAGTGATGAAAACAACATCACTGCAGAGAGAGAGAGGGAGGGTAGAGTGTCAGAACAGAGGGAATATTACTGCATCAAGAGAGAGAGAGAGAGAGAGAGTCTAATATACAGATATACAGCACATTCAGAAAGTATTCAGACCCCTTGACTTGTTCCACATTTTGTCACGTTACTGCCTTATTCTAAAATGGATTACATTGTTTTTCACACAATAACCCAGAATTACAAAGCAAAAACTGTTTATTTTATGTGTGCAAATTTTTATTTAAAAAAAACGTAGATATCACATTTACATAAGTATTCAGACCATTTACTCAGTACTTTGTTGAAGCACCTTTGGCAGCGATTATAACCTTGAGTCTTCTTGGGTATGACGCTACAAGCTTGGAACACCTGGGAGTTTCTCCCATTCTTCTCTGCAGATCCTCTCAAGCTCTGTCAGGTTGGATTGGGAGCGTCGCTGCACAGCTATTTTCAGGTCTCTCCAGAGATGTTTGATCGGGTTCAAGTCCGGGCTTAGGATCATTGTCCTGTTGTCCAGTCTGTGTCTACTATACTGGGAGGGTAGAGAGTCAGATCTGGAGCCCTGAGGGGGACAGAGAGAGAGGGAGGTGAGAGAGTCAGAACAGAGGGAAGAGAGAGAGGGAGGGGAGAGAGTCAGAACAGAGGGAAGAGAGAGAGGGAGGGGAGAGAGTCAGAACAGAGGGGAAGAGAGAGAGGGAGGGAGGGTAGAGAGTCAGAACAGAGGGAAAGAGAGGGAGAGGGAGGGTAGGGAGTCAGAACAGAGGGGAAGAGAGAGAGAGGGAGGGTAGAGAGTCCGAACAGAGGGAGGGGTGAGAGTCAGAACAGAGGGAAAGAGAGAGAGAAAATGTAGAGAGTCAGAACAGAGGGAAGGTAGAGAGTCAGAACAGAGGGGAAGAGAGAGAAGGGATGTGTGGAAGTTGCTTTATATTTGGTAATTGGGGGCCTTTGAGCCCTGATGGGCTGGGTGACATCAGTGACTCTCTGAGAGATAAGAGTTGCTGTGGAGGGAGAGCAAGATAGAGAGAGAAGGAGGGAGAGAGAAATAGAAAGGGAGAGAGAGAGAGACTCTGAGAGAATGAGTTGCTGTGGAGGGAGAGCAGAGAGAGCAGGAGGGAGGAAGAGATTAGTCAGCAGTAATTATTCAGGACGGCGTTTGTCTTTAAATGTACTTCTTTATTTCTCTCTTTCCCCACTGAGGAAGATGAAGGACACACAGACACACACACACACACACACACAGACACACACACATACACACACACACACACAGACACACACACACACACACACACACACACACACATAGACACACACACAGACACACACACACATACATACACACACAGACACGAGGGCTAGGTAATCAGGTATTCCTCCCAAGGTGTATATTGATTTTAGTCCCCTTCTCATTAACTAGCTACTGACAGTGACCAGAGATGGCTAGATTGAGCTAGGTGTGTGTGTGTGTGTGTGTGTGTGTGTGTGTGTGTGTGTGTGTGTGTGTGTGTGTGTGTGTGCTTGCAAGCGTTTTTACGTGTGTGTTTCTGTGAGAGAGTCAACCTTCAATAAGAATGAAACACACAGCCCTGATTCCTGCTTTGTGTTTCAATTAGGTCTTAGTGGAATAGAGGCATGTGATTCATGAACCATTACTGCTGTTGGAAAACGTAGAAAGAGAGAAAGAAGGAAAGGAAGCATTCCGTTCTGAACTGCTTCAAGGTCAGAAGTGTGTCTTGATGTTTCTCTGAAACACAGAACACTAAAGTTGGTCATGATGTTTCTCTAAAGCAGTAAAGACTAAAGTTGGTCATGATGTTTCTCTAAAACACAGAACACTAAAGTTGGTCATGATGTTTCTCTGAAACAATGAAGTCTAAAGTTGGTCATGATGTTTCTCTGAAACAGTAAAGACTAAAGTTGGTCATGATGTTTCTCTAAAACAGTAAAGACTAAAGTTGGTCATGATGTTTCTCTAAAACAGTAAAGACTAAAGTTGGTCATGATGTTTCTCTAAAACACAGAACACTAAAGTTGGTCATGATGTTTCTCTGAAACACAGAACACTAAAGTTGGTCATGATGTTTCTCTAAAACAGTAAAGACTAAAGTTGGTCATGATGTTTCTCTGAAACACAGAACACTAAAGTTGGTCATGATGTTTCTCTGAAACAGTAAAAGACTAAAGTTGGTCATGATGTTTCTCTAAAAGAGTAAAGACTTGGAAGTTGGTCATGATGTTACCTTAGTGGAGCAGAAATCTCAGTGATCAATTGGTAAACTCTGATTTACCCAGAATACCCTGCACAACATCTATTTGCACCTCTACTGGATGGAAACTATAAGGGCTGCAGTGGCACTTACAGATGTACATTAACAGGAAACAGGAAACGTATGATCTCTGTAATTGCAAACAAAGGTTTCTGTACCAAATATTAAGTTCTGCTTTTCTGATGTATCAAATACTTATGTCATGCAATAAAATGCTAATTATTTACTTAAAAATCCTACAATGTGATTTTCTGGATTTTTGTTTTAGATTCCGTCTCTCACAGTTGAAGTGTACCTATGATAAAAATTACAGACCTCTACATGCTTTGTAAGTAGGAAAACCTGCAAAATCGGCAGTGTATCAAATACTTGTTCTCCCCACTGTATATCTAGATCTAATACTTGTTCTCCCCACTGTATATCTAGATCTAATACGTGTTCTCCCCACTGTATATCTAGATCTCCCACTGTATATCTAGATCTGGCTACGTGTTCTCCCCACTGTATATCTAGATCTAATACTTGTTCTCCCCACTGTATATCTAGATCTAATACTTGTTCTCCCCACTGTATATCTAGATCTAATACTTGTTCTCCCCACTGTATATCTAGATCTAATACTTGTTCTCCCCACTGTATATCTAGATCTAATACTTGTTCTCCCCACAGTATATCTACATTTACATTTACATTTAAGTCATTTAGCAGACGCTCTTATCCAGAGCGACTTACAAATACTGGTTCTCCTCACTGTATATCTAGATCTATACGTTTCATTACATCAGACTGCTCTAACAGGGAGGAGGAGGAAGGGGAGGAAGATGGGGAGGAAGATGAAGAAGATGAAGACGAAGAAGATACACATACATAGTTCTACACATACTGATACACATACATAGTTCTACACATACATAGTTCTACACATACTGATACACATACATAGTTATACACATACTGATACACATACATAGTTCTACACATACTGATACACATACTGATACACATACATAGTTCTACACATACATAGTTCTACACATACTGATACACATGCATAGTTCTACACATACTGATACACATACATAGTTCTACACATACTGATACACATACTGATACACATACATAGTTCTACACAAACTGATACACATACTGATACACATACTGATACACATACATAGTTCTACACATACTGATACACATACTGATACACATACTGATACACATACATAGTTCTACACATACTGATACACATACTGATACACATACTGATACACATACATAGTTCTACACATACTGATACACATACTGATACACATACATAGTTCTACACATACATAGTTCTACACATACTGATACACATGCATAGTTCTACACATACTGATACACATACATAGTTCTACACATACTGATACACATACTGATACACATACATAGTTCTACACATACTGATACACATACTGATACACATACTGATACACATACATAGTTCTACACATACTGATACACATACATAGTTCTACACATACTGATACACATACTGATACACATGCATAGTTATACACATACTGATACACATACATAGTTCTACACATACTGATACACATACATAGTTCTACACATACTGATACACATACTGATACACATACATAGTTCTACATATACTGATACACATACATAGTTCTACACATACTGATACACATACATAGTTCTACACATACTGATACACATACTGATACACATACATAGTTATACACATACTGATACACATACATAGTTCTACACATACTGATACACATACATAGTTATACACATAGTTATACACATACTGATACACATACTGATACACATACATAGTTCTACACATACTGATACACATAGCTCTTGTTCTTCTACTCTGTTCTTTCTTTTAGTTTGACTTTGAGTCAAGTTCTGGATATGTTGGATCTAGGTGACGGCCCAGACAAGGCAACATTGCAGTTATCCCTCAAAATGAGAAAGCTGCTGTCCTCCGTGATTGTGATGGCGATGGGTCAGTATGGACTATGAGGGGGAGACAGGCCATTTGCCAGCCAGGCTGTTGAATGTCTATGCTGAACCTATCACAAACAGATCATGACAGGAACAACGTTATCAGTGATGATGACCTAATGTGTTAATAACTGGGCTGGGGACTGCTAGTGACAGAGTTTTAAATGTGTTAATAACTGGGCTGGGGACTGCTAGTGACAGAGTTTTAAATGTGTTAATAACTTGGCTGGGGACTGCTAGTGACAGAGATTTAAATGTGTTAATAACTTGGTTGGGATACATAAGAACTTTGATAACTGCACAGGAGAAAAATGTTAATTCAGTAACATTATCCCACCGGTCACAATTGTGACCGACCATAAAACACACTTTTCAGCTACTTTTCCTTTAAAATGTCAAAAAATGATGATTGATTACTTCAAAGGGTTACTAATGACACTTGATTTGGATATTTTCATGTCTGGGAAAAGTGTGGGATTAAATGGGTTAACGGCACAGACAGATTTTTACCTTAACGGCTCGGGTATTCGAACCAGTGACCTTTCGGTTACTGATCGCAAGCAGTCTGACGATACCAACATATTGGACCATACAACCTGTATGGATGGTATATTATCAGATGCTAAATGAGTTTAACATAGTGGACCAAACAACCTGTATGGATGGTCCATATTATCAGATGTTAAATGAGTTTAACATAGTGGACCATACAACCTGTATAGATGGTCCATATTATCAGATGTTAAATGAGTTTAACATAGTGGACCATACGACCTGTATGGATGGTCCATATTAACATATTGGACCATATAACCAATAAGCTATCTACATTATCACCTGTATCAACTGATGCAGCATAGTGGCTATAAACACATGGTCTGATAAACACTCCTAACTACCCACCACTAGGAGGTGTCCACATGGTCTGATAAACACTTCTAACAACCCCACCACTAGGAGGTATCCACATGGTCTGATAAACACTCCTAACAACCAGACCACTAGGAGGTGTCTACATGGTCTGATAAACACTCCTAACAACCAGACCACTAGGAGGTGTCCACATGCTCTGATAAACACTCCTAACAACCCCACCACTAGGAGGTATCCACATGGTCTGATAAACACTCCTAACAACCAGACCACTAGGAGATGTCCACATGGTCTGATAAACTCTCCTAACAACCCCACCACTAGGAGATGTCCACATGGTCTGATAAACACTCCTAACAACCTGACCACTAGGAGGTGTCCACATGGTCTGATAAACACTCCTAACAACCCCACCACTAGGAGGTGTCCACATGGTCTGATAAACACTCCTAACAACCCCACCACTAGGGAGGTGTCCACGTGTTCTGATAAACACTCCTAACAACCCCAGCACTAGGAGGTGTCCACATGGTCTGATAAACACCCCTAACAACCCCACCACTAGGAGGTGTCCACATGGTCTGATAAACACTCCTAACAACCCCACCACTAGGAGGTGTCCACATGGTCTGATAAACACTCCTAACAACCAGACCACTAGGAGGTGTCCACATGGTCTGATAAACACTCCTAACAACCAGACCACTAGGAGGTGTCCACATGGTCTGATAAACACTCCTAACAACCCCATCACTAGGAGGTGTCCACATGGTCTGATAAACACCCCTAACAACCCCACCACTAGGAGGTGTCCACATGGGCTGATAAACACTCCTAACTCCTCTCTTTTAAAAAGCATGTGAAAAAGGTAATTCAAATAACCAAATTCAACCTAGCTAATTTCCGATTTATACGAAATTGTTTGACTACAGAGGTAGCAAAACTGTACTTCAATTCTATGATACTCCCCCACTTAACATATTGCTTGACTAGTTGGGCCCAAGCTTGCTGTACAACATTAAAACCTATTCAGTCTGTCTACAAACAGGCTCTCAAAGTGCTTGATAGGAAGCCCAATAGCCATCATCATTGTCACATCCTTAGAAAGCATGAGCTCTTGAGTTGGGAAAATCTTGTGCAATACACCGACGCATGTCTTGTATTCAAGATCCTTAATGGCCTGGCTCCCCCTCCACTCAATATTTTTGTTAAACAGAAAACCCAGACATATGGCAGCAGATCCACAAGGTCTGCCATGAGAGGTGACTGTATAGTTCCCCTAAGGAAAAGCACCTTTAGTAAATCTGCATTCTCTGTGAGAGCTTCCCATGTCTGGAATACACTGCCATCAGACACACATAACTGCACCACATATCACACTTTCACAAAATGCTTGAAGACCTGGCTAAAGGTCAATCAGAATTGTGAACATGGTCCCTAGCTGTGTGTTGCCGCTTTCCATGTTGTCTGTTGTCTGTAGCTTGTGAGGTGTGGAAACACTTTGTTGCTTTTATGAATTTTGTCTTGCTGCTTTTTGTTCTATGTTGCTCTGTCTGTATGCTATGTCTTGCTTGTCCTATGTTGCTATGTCTTGCTTGTTCTATGGTGCTATTGTCTATATTGTAATTGTTTTTAATAACCTGCCCAGGGACTGCGGTTGAAAATTAGCCGGCTGGCTAAAACCGGCACTTTTACTGAAACGTTGATTAATGTGCACTGTCCCTGTAAAAATAAAATAAACTCAAACTCAAACTCAATGAATGTACCTGGAAAAAACGTTTATTATTAATTAATGTTTAGGCTTATTGATAATCGTTATATCAATGAAGTATAATTTCAAAACATGAGCATAAAACCCCCATAAAAATAATAAACATGAATCATCATTATATTACTTCACAGTAATCTGTTAAATGCTTTTTCAGTGTTTCCTCTTGTGTTAGCAGTGTGGAAAGGGACAGAAAGAAGCACACAGGAGTTTTCCTGTGAGGGGAGTGGTGGTGTATCCAGGGAGAAAACTAAACTAATCTTCTGAAATGTCACTTGTGGTCTTATGCTGCCATCTATTGGAATTATTACATTTACATTTAAGTCATTTAGCAGACGCTCTTATCCAGAGCGACTTACAAATTGGTGCTTTCACCTTATGACATCCAGTGGAACAGCCACTTTACAATAGTGCATCTAAGTCTTTAAGGGGGGGGTGAGAAGGATTACTTTATCCTATCCTAGGTATTCCTTAAAGAGGTGGGGTTTCAGGTGTCTCCGGAAGGTGGTGATTGACTCCGCTGTCCTGGCGTCGTGAGGGAGTTTGTTCCACCATTGGGGGGCCAGAGCAGCGAACAGTTTTGACTGGGCTGAGCGGGAACTGTACTTCCTCAGTGGTAGGGAGGCGAGCAGGCCAGAGGTGGATGAACGCAGTGCCCTTGTTTGGGTGTAGGGCCTGATCAGAGCCTGGAGGTACTGAGGTGCCGTTCCCCTCACAGCTCCGTAGGCAAGCACCATGGTCTTGTAGCGGATGCGAGCTTCAACTGGAAGCCAGTGGAGAGAGCGGAGGAGCGGGGTGACGTGAGAGAACTTGGGAAGGTTGAACACCAGACGGGCTGCGGCGTTCTGGATGAGTTGTAGGGGTTTAATGGCACAGGCAGGGAGCCCAGCCAACAGCGAGTTGCAGTAATCCAGACGGGAGATGACAAGTGCCTGGATTAGGACCTGCGCCGCTTCCTGTGTGAGGCAGGGTCGTACTCTGCGGATGTTGTAGAGTATGAACCTACAGGAACGGGCCACCGCCTTGATGTTAGTTGAGAACGACAGGGTGTTGTCCAGGATCACGCCAAGGTTCTTAGCGCTCTGGGAGGAGGACACGATGGAGTTGTCAACCGTGATGGCGAGATCATGGAACGGGCAGTTCTTCCCCGGGAGGAAGAGCAGCTCCGTCTTGCCGAGGTTCAGCTTGAGGTGGTGATCCGTCATCCACACTGATATGTCTGCCAGACATGCAGAGATGCGATTCGCCACCTGGTCATTAGAGGGGGGAAAGGAGAAGATTAATTGTGTGTCGTCTGCATAGCAATGATAGGAGAGACCATGTGAGGTTATGACCGAGCCAAGTGACTTGGTGTATAGCGAGAATAGGAGAGGGCCTAGAACAGAGCCCTGGAGGACACCAGTGGTGAGAGCGCGTGGTGAGGAGACAGATTCTCGCCACGCCACCTGGTAGGAGCGACCTGTCAGGTAGGACGCAATCCAAGCATGGGCCGCGCCGGAGATGCCCAACTCGGAGAGGGTGGAGAGGAGGATCTGATGGTTCACAGTATCGAAGGCAGCCGATAGGTCTAGAAGGATGAGAGCAGAGGAGAGAGAGTTAGCTTTAGCAGTGCGGAGCGCCTCCGTGATACAGAGAAGAGCAGTCTCAGTTGAATGACTAGTCTTGAAACCTGACTGATTTGGATCAAGAAGGTCATTCTGAGAGAGATAGCGGGAGAGCTGGCCAAGGACGGCACGTTCAAGAGTTTTGGAGAGAAAAGAAAGAAGGGATACTGGTCTGTAGTTGTTGACATCGGAGGGATCGAGTGTAGGTTTTTTCAGAAGGGGTGCAACTCTCGCTCTCTTGAAGACGGAAGGGACGTAGCCAGCGGTCAGGGATGAGTTGATGAGCGAGGTGAGGTAAGGGAGAAGGTCACCGGAAATGGTCTGGAGAAGAGAGGAGGGATAGGGTCAAGCGGGCAGGTTGTTGGGCGGCCGGCCGTCACAAGACGCGAGATTTCATCTGGAGAGAGAGGGGAGAAAGAGGTCAGAGCACAGGGTAGGGCAGTGTGAGCAGAACAGCGGTGTCGTTTGACTTAGCAAACGAGGATCGGATGTCGTCGACCTTCTTTTTCAAAATGGTTGACGAAGTCATCTGCAGAGAGGGGAGGAGGGGGGAGGAGGATTCAGGAGGGAGGAGAAGGTTGCAAAGAGCTTCCTAGGGTTAGAGGCAGATGCTTGGAATTTAGAGTGGTAGAAAGTGGCTTTAGCAGCAGAGAGAGAAGAGGAAAATGTAGAGAGGAGGGAGTGAAAGGATGTCAGGTCCGCAGGGAGGTGAGTTTTCCTCCATTTCCGCTCGGCTGCCCGGAGCCCTGTTCTGTGAGCTCGCAATGAGTCGTCGAGCCACGGAGCGGGAGGGAGGACCGAGCCGGCCTGGAGGATAGGGGACATAGAGAGTCAAAGGATGCAGAATGGAGGAGAGGAGGGTTGAGGAGGCAGAATCAGGAGATAGGTTGGAGAAGGTTTGAGCAGAGGGAAGAGATGATAGGATGGAAGAGGAGAGAGTAGGGGGGAGAGAGAGCGAAGGTTGGGACGGCGCGATACCATCCGAGTAGGGGCAGTGTGGGAGGTGTTGGATGAGAGCGAGAGGGAAAAGGATACAAGGTAGTGGTCGGAGACTTGGAGGAGTTGCAATGAGGTTAGTGGAAGAACAGCATCTAGTAAAGATGAGGTCGAGCGTATTTCCTGCCTTGTGAGTAGGGGGAAGGTGAGAGGGTGAGGTCAAAAGAGGAGAGGAGTGGAAAGAAGGAGGCAGAGAGGAATGAGTCAAAGGTAGACGTGGGGAGGTTAAAGTCGCCCAGAACTGTGAGAGGTGAGCCGTCCTCAGGAAAGGAGCTTATCAAGGCATCAAGCTCATTGATGAACTCTCCGAGGGAACCTGGAGGGCGATAAATGATAAGGATGTTAAGCTTGAAAGGGCTGGTAACTGTGACAGCATGGAATTCAAAGGAGGCGATAGACAGATGGGTAAGGATGGAGCAACTGCAGTAGTACTGAATAATGTGTAATTCTTACGAAAGTATTAATTACTCGGAATTTCAAAATATAAAATCTTCTAGTTAATTTGATCAATTTACATAAAATAACCATTTATAGCATAACAAACAATGAAACTGACAGACACCAAAAGTGATCAAATTAACTAGAAGATTTTATATTTTGGAATTGTGATACAGTGAGTGATACAGTGAGTTATAAGTGAAATAATCTGTCTGTAAACAATTGGGTTTTAATGACTTCCGGAAGTTTACATACACAACAATCGTTTACAGACAGATTATTTCACTTATAATTCACTGTATCACAATTGCAGTGGGTCAAAAGTTTACATACACTAAGTTGACTGTACCTTTAAACAGCTTGGAAAATTCCAGAAAATTATGTCATGGCTTTAGATGCATCTGATAAGCTAATTGACATTATTTGAGTCAGGTGTACCTGTGGATGTAATTCAAGGCCTACCTTTAAACTCAGTGCCTCTTTGCTTGACATCATGGAAAATCTACAGATATCTGCCAACAAATTGTGGACCTCCACAAGTCTGGTTCATCCTTGGGAGCCATTTCCAAATGCCTGAAGGTACCACGTTCATCTGTACAAACAATAGTACGCAAGTATAAACACCATGGGACCATGCAGCCGCCATACCGCTCAGGAAGGAGACGCGTTCTGTCTCCTAGAGATGAATGTGCGAAAAGTGCAAATCAATTCCAGAACAACAGCATAGGACCTTGTGAAGATGCTGGAGGACACAGGTACAATAGCATCAATATCCACAGTAAAACTTGTCCTATTTCAACATAACCTGAAAGGCCGCTCAGCAAGGAAGAAGCTACTGCTCCAAAACCACCATAAAAAAGCCAGACTACGGTTTGCAACTGCACATGGGGACAAAGATCATACTTTTTGGAGAAATGTCCTCTGGTCTGATGAAACAAAAATAGAACTGTTTGGCCATAATGACCATCATTATGTTTGGAGGAATAAGGGGGATGCTTGCAAACCGAAGAACATCATTCCAACTTTGAAGCACGGGGGTGGCAGCATCACGTTGTGGGGGTGCTTTGCTGCAGGAGAGACTGGTGCACTTCATAAAATAGATGGCATCATGAGGGAGGAAAATTATGTGGATATATTGAAGCAACATCTCTAAACATCAGTCAGGAAGTTAAAGCTTGGTCGCAAATGGGTCTTCCAAACGGACAATTACCCAAAGCATACTTCCAAAGTTGTGGCAAAATGGCTTAAGGACAAAAAAGTCAAGGTATTGGAGTGGCCATCACAAAGCCCTGACCTCAATCCTACAGAAAACATGTGGATAGAACTGAAAAAGCGTGTGCAAGGAGACCTACAAACCAGACTCGGTTACACCAGCTCTGTCAGGAGGAATGGGCCAAAATTCACCCAACTTATTGTGGGAAGCTTGTGTAAGGCTACCCGAAACATTTGACCCAAGTTAAACAATTTAAAGACACTGCTACCAAATACTAATTGAGTGTATGTAAACTTATGCCCCACTGAGAATGTGATGAAATAAATAAAAGCTGAAATAAATCATTGTCTATACCATTATTCTGACATTTCACATTCTTAAAATAAAGTGGTGATCTTAACTGACCTAAAACAGGGAATTTTTACTGGGATTAAATGTCAGAAATGGCAAAAAAACTGAGTTTAAATGTATTTGGTATGTCAACTTCCGACTGTACATATATATGGGGTGGGCAGTCTATGTTTGTTTTTCTATGATTTGGGGATTTCTATGTTTCGGCCTAGTATGGTTCTAAATCAGAGGCAGGTGTCATTAGTTGTCTCTGATTGAGAATCATACTTAGGTAGCCTTGGTTTCACTGTGTGTTTGTGGGTGTTTGTTTCCGTGTCTGTGTTTTTCGCCACACGGTACTGTTTCGGGTTTCGGTCGTTTATTGTTTTTTGTATTCAGTTGTTCATGTGTACTATTTCTTATTAAAAGAGCCACGCCGCATATTGGTCCTCCGATCCCTTACATATATATATATATATATATATAACTTTTTTATTTACCTTTCAAAGCAGAATTACGTTCCCATTGTTCCTCAACTGTAGTGTTTTATTTAATCTCTAATTTTATCCGATGTAAAAAAAACATCATTTCATGTTTTGCAACATAAGACATAATTGGTCACGTTTGGGAGAGGCATTTAAATAGCATTTTGAGGGAAAAAACATGATTCTTTGTCTCTCTGAAATGAAACCATCAAGTGATAGACTTTAAACAAATGCATGTCTTTCATTGAACAACCCAATGCCATGATAGTGAAAAAACACACCAAGATATTTCACAATTTATTTAAAGAATAAAAGCTAATTTACCAACATTTCTGAAAAGTGATATATAGCGTTATGGAATGAAACTCTTATGTTTCCCCATCTGAGCTCAGAGTAGATGAGAGATGTAATGTTTGTCTCTGTTGTGTTGAAGACCAATCAAGCAGGAGAGACCAGCCTCCCCTGTACCCAGCTGTGTGTCCATGAAGAGTGACAAGTCTATGCTTCAACCTATACTGTTTAGAGAGGGATACTTTTCTACTGAACAAAGGTAAGAAGAACTCATGGGTCCTGGTCAGTGAGTTAAACAACACTGTCTCTAGTCATTTCTCTCTCCCATTTTCCCATTTATTGTTGTTGTTTTCATAATCAATAGGCTAATCCTTTTGTCCATTTTCATAGTCCTAAAACAATATTAAACAAAACAACATTCCCTCGTGTGTGTGTGTGTGTGTGTGTGTGTGTGTGTGTGTGTGTGTGTGTGTGTGTGTGTGTGTGTGTGTGTGTGTGTGTGTGTGTGTGTGTACTCCTGGATGTGTGTGTGTGGTGGTTACGTGTTCTTTACTATCAAATGAGGAGAGACACACTCACAAGTCAGAGTTACACTTAAACTAAATCTTTAATAATACGAGCTTTGCAATAGCCTAGACTTTCAATGATTCACCATTTATAATTATCCGTTGAGAGTGATAAATCAAAACACAAAGGTCTTTTATAGCCAAGATACACCCCTTTCAACATGACGAACAACAGATACATAGAAAGGTTAAGGCTCCAAACTAAACTAAAACTAAAACCATTTCTCCAACGGTAACATGAACTCATGCTCTTTCACCTAAAGACATCATACATCTTCTCTGTCACTTTTATGTCATAGAGGCCCATCATTAGTACACAATAGTTAACAGAATACTCTATTCTGTCGAAAAAAACCAACCCTGACGGGAGATATATGTTTTATGTTTTGTCCACAGAAACCAACAGGAGAGATCAGAGTCAGAGATTCTCAGTGGTCAGTCTTCCCAGAGTCATCAAACAGACCTGGCCTCCATATTCAGTGTATGTGGTCCTGTTATGTACATTTGTTTTTGTTTACCTCAAGTAAAGTTGATCTGTCAATCATTCATTAATGTGTTAATGAGAAAGCATTTAGTATCTTGCTTAACTTATTTATTTACTTGATTTATTTCAGTTGCTTGAAGAGAAAATTATGATATTTGTGAAGAACGAGCTGAAGATGTTCAAGAGGATTCTTAGTCCAGAACTCCCAGAAGGCTTTGAGAGTCAGAAGCAGGATAAGGAAGTGGTGGATGCTGAAGATGAGAAGCAGGAGAGCAGTGCCAGAGAGGGGGCTCTGAAGATCACACTGCACATCCTGAGGAAAATGAACCAGAAGGAGCTTGCTGACACACTGGAGAAATGTAAGATCTGTCTGCCTCATGTTGAATGATGTTTTATAACATTTAAAAGCTGTAGCTAAAGTAGCTGTGTAACTCAATGATATTGTAGCAGCCTTAACACAACACCTAGTGACCTCATCAAGTAGCAGCAGGGATGTGTTGTGGTGATTCATTTAGAGAGAGAACATTAATAATACCATCAATAATACCAATAATAATATAATCAGTCACACCAGTCTGTAATGCATTATGAAAACATTTAAACATTTATACAGTCAGTTTAGAGAATAAATTATTGTAATTTAAAACTTTATAAGCCCTACAATAATGTAAAACATTCATATTAAAATATTCTGTGTTATTTCTAGATTCAGATGAGCTCGCTGTGATTTGCCAACGTGAACTCAAATCTAATCTAAAGAAGAAGTTTCAATGTGTATTTGAGGGGATCGCTAAACAAGGAAACCCAACACTTCTCAATAAGATCTACACAGAGCTCTACATCACAGAGGGTGGAACAGGAGAGGTCAATAATGAACATGAGTTGAGACAGATTGAGACAACAACCAGGAAACAAGCAAGACCAGAGACTGCAATCAAATGTAACGACATCTTCAAACCCTTAACTGGACAAGACAAACGTATCAGAACTGTGCTGACAAAGGGAGTCGCTGGCATTGGAAAAACAGTCTCTGTGCAGAAGTTCATTCTGGACTGGGCTGAAGGAAATGCAAATCAGGATGTCCAATTTGTATTTTCATTCCCTTTTCGTGAACTGAATTTGATGAAAGGCGACAAACACACTTTCATTGAACTTCTCAATCACTTCTCAATGGAAACCAAACTATCAAGAATCTCCAACTACGACAAGTACAAAGTTCTGTTCATCTTTGATGGTCTGGATGAGTGCCGACTGCCCCTAGACTTCCAGAAGAACAAGATCTGTTGGGACGTCACAGAGTCAACCTCAGTGGATGTTCTGCTGACAAATCTCATCAGGGGAAATCTGCTTCCCTCTGCTCTCCTCTGGATAACTACCCGACCTGCAGCAGCCAATAAGATCCCTTCAGGGTGTGTTGACCAGGTGACAGAGGTACGAGGGTTCAATGACCCACAGAAGGAGGAGTACTTCAGGAAGAGATTCAGTGATGAGGACATGGCCAGCAGAATCATCTCACACATAAAGACATCAAGGAGCCTCCACATCATGTGCCACATTCCAGTCTTCTGTTGGATTTCTGCAACAGTCCTTGAACACATGCTGAAACATAAGAGAGAAGAGATGCCCAAGACTCTGACTGAGATGTACACACACCTTGTGGAGTTTCATACCAAACAGAAGACCGAAAAGTATCTTGGGAAAGAAGAGACAGGTCCACACTGGAATAAAGAGAGCATTCTGTCACTGGGAAAACTGGCTTTTCAACAGCTTGTGAATGGCAATCTGATTTTCTATGAAGAAGACCTGAAAGAGGCTGGCATTGATGTGAATGAAGCCTCAGTGTACTCAGGATTGTGCACACAGCTCTTTAAAGAGGAATGTGGGCTGTACCAGGACAAGGTGTACTGCTTTGTTCATCTGAGCATTCAGGAGTTTCTGGCTGCTGTATATGTGTTCCTCTCATTCATCAACAACAATGAGAATCTAATGGACAAACTGCAAACAAAAGACAATACTGAAGTTACTGTCTACAAGAGTGCTGTGGATAAAGCCTTACAAAGTGAGACAGGAAACCTGGACCTTTTCCTCCGCTTCCTTCTGGGCCTCTCCATGGAGTCCAATCAGAAGCACTTACGAGGTCTACTGACAAAGACAAGAATCAGCTCACAGAGCCATGAAGAAACAGTCAAGTACATCAAGGAGAAGATCAGGGAGAATCCCTCTCCAGAGAGGAGCATCAATCTGTTCCACTGTCTGAATGAACTGAATGACCATTCTCTAGTGGAGGAGATCCAAAGATACCTGAGATCAGGAAGTCTCTCTAGACCCAAACTGTCACCTGCACAGTGGTCAGCTCTGGTCTTTGTGTTGCTGACTTCAGAAAAGGAGCTGGATGTGTTTGACCTGAAGAAATACTCCAGATCAGAGGAAGGTCTTCTGAGGCTGCTGCCAGTGGTCAAAGCCTCCAGAGCTGTTCTGTGAGTAAATAAAATTACATATAAGAACTAATCATCAGGAAGAAATATTCCGTTTAGGGAAAAATATGTGATATAATATGTGTATAATATTATATTGAATAACGTATTGAATCAATGCTTTTATGTTCACATTAGTATAACAACTCTAGGAGATGGAAGATTAATCTATATGTTGTTTGAGAGAATAAACCAAATGCATCTACCATTGTCCTTCTACACTACTGGTGTTAAATGAACAGTGTGTTTGTGAAGTCATGATGATCTCTTTGTCAGGCTGTCAGGCTGTGGAGTCACAGAGGAAGGCTGTGCTTCTCTGGTCTCAGCTCTGAGGTCAAACCCCTCACACCTGAGAGAGCTTGATCTGAGTAACAATGACCTGAAGGATTCAGGAGTGAAGCTGCTCTCTGCTGGACTGGGGAATCTCCACTGTAAACTGGAGACTCTGAGGTCAGTATTCCTGTAGTTGGTCAACAAGTGATAACTGTTCACCAGATCCACATGTGTTTACCAGACACACATAGTCCACACCATATGTGTTTGGACAGTGGACACACTGAACACACACACTGGACACACACACACACACACCGGAAACACACAGGACACACACACACACATTGGACAAACACGCACACACACACACGCTGCATACACAAACTGGACACACACACACACACACCCATACACACACTGGATACACACCACACACACTGAATACACACACTGGACACACACACACACACACACACACACACACACACACTGGACACATTGGACAGATACAAACAAACAATTGACACGCACACACAGACTGAACAAACGCACACACACCCACACACACTAGACACAACCACAGACATTGGATACCCACACATACTGAACACACACATACTGGACACACACAAACAGACACACACTGGATCAGAGTTAATTTAGTTGTGTTTAGAAACATGTTATCTACTTACTTAGAAAGACTATTTCTCCAGTCATCATCCAACATTCAGTTACTTTTGGGCAAAACATAACCCAAAACAAAACCAAAACAAACTGCAAATGCAACCAAGGCGTTTGGGACCAAATACTAATCTTTTGACTACTTTAATACACTATAAGTGAATTAGTCAGAATACTTTTAAAATATTTAAAAGGGGGACTATGTAGATATACAAAGTGGGAGAATAAACCAAACAACATACAGGAACTCAAGTCCTTCTGTTCACCTGACTTAGAATTCCTCACAATCAAATGTCGTCCACATTATCTACCAAGGGAATTCTCTTCGATTATAATCACAGCCGTATATATTTCCCCCAAGCAGACACATCGATGGCCCTGAACAAACTTTATTTGACTCTTTACAAACTGGAAACTACATATCCTGAGGCTGCATTCATTGTAGCTGGGGATTTTAACAAAGCTAATCTGAAAACAAGACTCCCTAAATTGTATCAGCATATCGATTGCTCAACCAGGTCTGGTAAAACCCTAGATCATTGCTATTCTAACTTCCGCGACGCATATAAGGCCCTCCCCCGCCCTCCTTTCGGAAAAGCTGACCACGACTCCATTTCGTTGCTCCCTGCCTACAGACAGAAACTAAAACAGGAAGCTCCCGCGTTCAGGTCTGTTCAACGCTGGTCCGACCAATCTGATTCCACGCTTCAAGACTGCTTCGATCAAGTGGATTGGGATATGTTCCGTATTGCGTCAAACAACAACATTGACGAATACGCTGATTCGATGAGCGAGTTCATTAGAAAGTGCATTGATGATGTCGTTCCCATAGCAACGATTAAAACATTCCCAAACCAGAAACCGTGGATTGATGGCAGCATTTGTGTGAAACTGAAAGCGCGAACCACTGCTTTTAACCAGGGCAAGGTGACCGGAAACATGACCGAATATAAACAGTGTAGCTATTCCTTCCCAAAGGCAATCAAACAAGCTAAGCGTCAGTATAGAGACAAAGTAGAGTCTTAATTCAATGGCTCAAACACAAGAGGTATGTGGCAGGGTCTACAGTCAATCACGGATTACAAAAAGAAAACCAGCCACGTCAAGGACCAGGATGTCTTGCTCCCAGGCAGACCAAATAACTTTTTTTCCCGCTTTGAGGACAATACAGTGCCACTGACAAGGCCCGCTACCAAAACCTGCGGACTCTCCTTCACTGCAGCCGACGTGAGGAAAACATTTAAACGTGTTAACCCTCGCAAGGCTGCAGGCCCAGACGGCATCCCCAGCCGTGCCCTCAGAGCATGCGCAGACCAGCTGGATGGTTTGTTTACGGACATATTCAATCAATCCTTATCCCAGTCTGCTGCTCCCACATGCTTCAACAGGGCCACCATTGTCCCTGTTCCCAAGAAAGCTAAGGTAACTGAGCTAAATGGCTACCACCCCGTAGCACTCACATCCGTCATCATGAAGTGCTTTGAGAGACTAGTCAAGGACCATATCATCTCCACCCTACCTGACACCCTAGACCCACTCCAATTTTCTTACCGCCCAAATAGGTCCACAGTCGATGCAATCTCAACCACACTGCACACTGCCCAACCCATCTGGACAAGAGGAATACCTATGTGAGAATGCTGTTCATCGACTACAGCTCGGCATTTAACACCATAGTACCCTCCAAACTTATCATCAAGCTCGAGACCCTGGGTCTCGACCCCGCCCTTAGCAACTGGGTACTGGACTTCCTGACAGGCCGCCCCCAGGTGGTGAGGGTAGGTAACAACATCTCCACCCCGCTGATCCTCAACACTGGGGCCCCACAAGGGTGGGTTCTGAGCCCTCTCCTGTACTCCCTGTTCACCCATGACTGCGTGGCCATGGACACCTCCAACTCAATCATCAAGTTTGCGGACGACACTACAGTGGTAGGCTTGATTACCAAAAATGACGAGATGGCCTACAGGGAGGAGGTGAGGGCTCTCGGAGTGTGGTGTCAGGAAAATAACCTCACACTCAATGTCAACAAAACAAAGGAGATGATTGTGGACTTCAGGAAACAGCAGAGGAAGCACCCCCTATCCACATCGATGGGACAGTAGTGGAGAGGCGAGTAAGTTTTAAGTTCCTCGGCGTTCACATCAAGGACAAACTGAATTGGTCCACCCACACAGACAGCGTCGTGAAGAAGGCGCAGCAGCGCCTCTTCATCCTCAGCAGGCTGAAGAAATTTGGCTTGTCACCAAAAACACTCACAAACTTCTACAGATGCACAATCGAAAGCATCCTGTCGGGCTGTATCACCGCCTGGTACGGCAACTGCTCTGCCCACAACCGTAAGGCTCTCCAGAGGGTAGTGAGGTCTGCACAACGCATCACCGGGTGCAAACTACCTGCCCTCCAGGACACATACACCACCCGATGTTACAGGAAGGCCATAAAGATCATCAAGTACATCAACCACCCGAGCCACTGCCTGGCGAGGTCAGTACAGGTGCATCAAAGCTGGGACCGAGAGACTGAAAAACAGCTTCTATCTCAAGGCCATCAGACTGTTAAACAGCCACCACTAACATTGAGTGGCTGCTGCCAACACACTGACACTGACTCAACTCCAGCCACTTTAATAATGGGAATTGATGGGAAATTATGTAAATATATCACTAGCCACTTTAAACAATGCTACCTTATATAATGTTATTCACCCTACATTATTCATCTCATATGCATACGTATATACTGTACTCTATATCATCGACTGCATCCTTATGTAATACATGTATCACTAGCCACTTTAACTATGCCACTTTGTTTACATACTCATCTCATATGTATATACTGCACTCAATACCATCTACTGCATCTTGTCTATGCCGCTCTGTACCATCACTCATTCATATATCTTTATGTACATATTCTTTATCCCTTTACACTTGTGTGTATAAGACATTAGTTTTGGAATTGTTAGCTAGATTACTTGTTGGTTATTACTGCATTGTCGGAACTAGAAGCACAAGCATTTCGCTACCCATTAACATCTGCTAACCATGTGACCATTAACATCTGCTAACCATGTGTATGTGACAAATAACATTAGATTTTTTTTTTTAGGTTCACTCATTTCCAAACAGTGAAACTCTAAACGTTGAAACAGATATGTATTAAAATATCCTCAAATAAAAGGTGACATTATAAACTGTCACCTCATATGAAACATTTGATCTGAAATCCAAAATGCTGGAGTATAGAGACACATTTAAAATGTAAGCTTCACTGTCAAAATAGATATGGTGTGGACTGTTTACTCAATACAATCTAAATCTGATTCCTCACTGTCTAAATAGATATGGTGTGAACTGTATACTCAATACAATCTAAATCTGATACCTCACTGTCTAAATAGATATGGTGTGGACTGTATACTCAATACAATCTAAATCTGATACCTCACTGTCTAAATAGATATGGTGTGGACTGTATACTCAATACAATCTAAATCTGATACCTCACTGTCTAAATAGATATGGTGTGGACTGTATACTCAATACAATCTAAATCTGATTCCTCACTGTCTAAATAGATATGGTGTGGACTGTTTCAAAAATCTAAATCTGATTCCTCACTGTCTAAATAGATATGGTGTGGACTGTATACTCAATACAATCTAAATCTGATACCTCACTGTCTAAATAGATATGGTGTGGACTGTATACTCAATACAATCTAAATCTGATACCTCACTGTCTAAATAGATATGGTGTGGACTGTATACTCACTGTCTGTCTTTTGACTGATACTGCTTTTTAAACTGGCCTGGTCAGTCTACTCAAAAATGTGTACTATACATTATACTATACAGGAAATATTATGATCATTTATAATAATGAAACATTAATTTATGAATAGATATGGAAGGTTTCAGGACACTGATATATATGAATATGTTAAAAAAAAAATACTGCCACTATTTTCACCACCAAAGAATATCAGTGTGATTTTAAAATGATTTGACTCTTTGCAGGCTGTCAGGCTGTCTAGTCACAGAGGAAGGCTGTGCTTCTCTGGTCTCAGCTCTGAGGTCAAACCCCTCACACCTGAGAGAGCTGGATCTGAGTAACAACGACCTGAGTGATTCCGGAGTGGAGCTGCTCTCTGCTGGACTGGGGAATCCCCACTGTAAACTGGAGACTCTGAGGTCAGTATTATCAGATATGAAAGCACTTTATGTATGTAGTTCTCCCATTTGAAGAAGTCTTAATTATTTGGACAAATTAACTGATATTGTATAAAAGTATTCATAAATGTAGTATTTGGTCCCATATTCCATGTCTGCAGTGATTACATCAAGCTTGTGATTCTACAAACTTGTTGAAAGCATTTGCAGGTTGTTTTAGATGATGTTTTTCCTGGTAGAAACTGAACAATTTAAATATACTGCCACTATTTTCACCACCAAAGAATATCAGTGTGATTTTAATATGATTTGACTCTTTGCAGGCTGTCAGGCTGTCTAGTCACAGAGGAAGGCTGTGCTTCTCTGGTCTCAGCTCTGAGGTCAAACCCCTCACACCTGAGAGAGCTGGACCTGAGCTATAATCACCCAGGAGACTCAGGAGTCAGACTGCTCTCTACTGGACTGGAGGATCCACACTGCAGACTGGAGAAACTCAAGTATGTAGAGGGTTTATGTCAATGTTCATATCAGACATGTTTGACTTATCAGGATAGTTAAGACAAACATTCTGACCACCACTTGGACAAAGTTATATGCTGACTGTTTGTGTGTGTGTGTGTGTGTGTGTGTGTGTGTCACTCAATGACTGTCTGTTCTTCTGCTTACCGCTACAGTGTGGAACATGGTGGAGAGAACAGAATGAAACCTGGACTTAGAAAATGTGAGTGTTGACTGCTGTGAAGAGTATGACTAAGAATAAGTCTTAAATCAAGTTAAGTCAAAGTCAAAGACCACCATCATTACTGACTTAGTCATATATATATGTGTGTGTGTGTGTGTGTGTGTGTGTGTGTGTGTGTGTGTGTGTGTGTGTGTGTGTGTGTGTGTGTGTGTGTGTGTGTGTGTGTGTAATTAAAGGGAATAAGTGTGTTTTATATTACCATACAGTATAACATATGATCATTCAACAAGTCTCAAGTTACCTTAACTTCTCCTTTTGATACCTAGAAACATCTACATTAAATTAATTAGTGAAAAGTGAGTTAACATTCTAATGTGAATGATGATGATTTCTAATATTGTGTCTGGTTTCATCCATCAGATGTCTGTGATCTCACACTGGACCTAAACACAGTAAACAGACTCCTCTCTCTGTCTGAGGTGAACAGAAAGGTGACATGTAGGACAGAAGAGCAGCCGTATCCTGATCACCCAGAGAGATTTGAGGACTGTGGACAGGTGCTGTGTAGAGAGGGTCTGACTGGGCGCTGTTACTGGGAGGTAGAGAGGAGTGGAGAGGCTGTTATAGGAGTGACATATAAAGGAATCAACAGAAGAGGAAGGGGTAGGGACTGTTGGCTTGGATACAATGACAAGTCCTGGAGTCTGTTCTGCTCTGACAACAGTTACTCTGCCTGTCACAATAATATTACCACTACCATAGACGTCCCCTCCTCCAGCTCCCACAGAGTAGGAGTGTATCTGGACTGGCCAGCCGGCACTCTGTCCTTCTATAGAGCCTCCTCTGACACACTGACCCACCTGATCACATTCACCTCCACATTCACTGAGCCCCTCTATCCAGGGTTTAGGGTTTGGTGGGATGAAGGCGACTCAGTGTCCCTCTGTCAGTGATACACACAAACACACACACAAACTGGACAATCACACACACACACACACACACACTCTGGACAAACACACACACAAGGCTGGACACACACTTGACACACACACACTCACACTGGACACACACACACACCTGCTGGACACACACACATTGGACACACACACACACACACACAAACACACTGGACGCACACACACACACTCACACTGGACACACACACACACTCATACTGGACACACACACACACACAAACTGGACACACACACACATACACCTGCTGGACACACACACTGGTTACACACACACACACACTGGACACACACACGCACACACACTGGACTCAGACACACACTGGACACACACACAAACACACACTGGACTCACACACACACACTGGACACACACACACACACACACACACATACACCTGCTGGACACACACACTAGTTACACACACACTGGACTCACAGACACACACTCACACTGGACACACACACACGCACAAACTGGACACACACAGAAACATACACCTGCTGGGCACACACACTGGTTACACACACACACAGTGGACTCACAGACACACACTGGACACACACACAAACACACACTGGACTCACACACACACACACTGGACACACACATACACCTGCTGGACACACACACTGGTTACACACACACACACTGGACTCACAGACACACACTCACACTGGACACACACACACACACACACTGGACACACACATACACCTGCTGGACACACACACTGGACACACACAAACACAGTGGACACACACACACTGGACAAACACACATTAGACAAATACACACACACACTGGACACACACACACACACATAAACACACTGGACTCACAGACACACACACACACACACACACACACACACACACACACACACACAGGACAAATACACACACACACTAGACAAACACACACACAAACACAGTGGACACACACACACACACTGGACACACACACTGGACACACAGACACACACTGGACACACACATACACACTGGACACACAGACACACACTGGACACACACATACACACTGGACACACACATACACACAGACACACACTGGACACAAACACACACACACACACACACGCACTGGACTCACAGACACACGCTGGACACACACACACACACACAACCACACTAGATACACACTGGACACACACACTCTGGACACACACACACACACATGCGCGTCTTTCTATAGTTGTGAGGACCTCTTACAATGACACTGTTAAAATACCAATGTAATCATGTGTTGTCTTTTATATTGAAAAACAAATTATATAATTATATATGGACATACGCTCCATAGTTGTACAAGTATACAAGGATATATTGTACTTTTCATAATAAAACATACTTGAAACAAGAAAAGCTTGTTAATTGTGAAAACAGTTTGTTTATTGATTTTACGTTTCCTCTGTCAGGTTGATGTTAACCTGCGACTGGTTGAAACAATTAAATATGTGGAATAGAATTAAAGAAATTGTACAATTAGTACAACAGAGTGTTGTAATGCAGGGTCACTATAGCAACAGAGTTCTCTCTCCCTCTGCTCTCTCTTTGCTCTCTGCTCTCTCTCTCTGCTCTTTCACTCTTTGCTCTCTCACTCTTTCTTTGCTTTCTCAGCCTGCTCTCTGCTCCCTCTCTCTCTCACACACTCTGCTCTCTCTCTGCTCTCTCTCCCACACACTCTGCTCGCTCTCTGCTCTCTCTCCCACACTCTCTGCGCTCTCTCTCCCACACTCTCTGCTCTCTCTCCCACACTCTCTGCTCTCTCTCTCCCACACACTCTGCTCTCTCTCTGCTCTCACACACTCTGCTCTCTCTCTCTCCCACACACTCTGCTCTCTCTCTGCTCTCACACACTCTGCTCTCTCTCTCTCCCACACACTCTGCTCTCTCTCTCTCCCACACACTCTGCTCTCTCTCTGCTCTCTCTCTCTCCCACACACTCTGCTCTCTCTCTGCTCTCTCTCCCACACTCTCTGCTCTCTCTCCACACACTCTGCTCTCTCTCTGCTCTCTCTCCCACACTCTCTGCTCTCTCTCTCCCACACTCTCTGCTCTCTCTCCCACACTCTCTGCTCTCTCTCTCCCACACACTCTGCTCTCTCTCTCTCTCCCACACACTCTGCTCTCTCTCTCTCCCACACACTCTGCTCTCTCTCTGCTCTCTCTCTCCCACACACTCTGCTCTCTCTCTGCTCTCTCTCCCACACTCTCTGCTCTCTCTCTCCCACACACTCTGCTCTCTCTCTGCTCTCACACACTCTGCTCTCTCTCTCTCCCACACTCTCTGCTGTCTCTCTCTGCTCTCTCTCTCCCACACTCTTCTCTCTCTCTGCTCTCTCTCTCTCGCACACTTTCTGCTCTCTCTCCCACACTCTGCTCTCTCTCTCTCCCACACTCTCTGCTGTCTCTCTCTGCTCTCTCTCTCTCCCACACTCTGCTCTCTCTCTCTCCCACACTTTCTGCTCTCTCTCTCTCCCACACTTTCTGCTCTCTCTCTCTCCCACACTTTCTGCTCTCTCTCTCTCCCACACTTTCTGCTCTCTCTCCCACACTTTCTGCTCTCTCTCCCACACTTTCTGCTCTCTCTCTCTCCCACACTTTCTGCTCTCTCTCCCACACTTTCTGCTCTCTCTCCCACACTTTCTGCTCTCTCTCCCACACTTTCTGCTCTCTCTCCCACACTTTCTGCTCTCTCTCCCACATTTTCTGCTCTCTCTCCCACATTTTCTGCTCTCTCTCCCACATTTTCTGCTCTCTCTCCCACACTTTCTGCTCTCTCTATCTCTCACTTTATCTATCTTAACAGTGGTGCAGTTTGGACAATCACCACTTGATGGCAGTGTTCAACCAGAAGTGATGAAAACAACATCACTGCAGAGAGAGAGAGAGAGTCTAATATACTGATATACAGTAACATTCAGAAAGTATTCAGACCCCTTGACTTTTTACACATTTTGTCACGTTAAATCAAATCAAATCATATCAAATTTTATTTGTCACATACACATGGTTAGCAGATGTTAATGCGAGTGTAGCGAAATGCTTGTGCTTCTAGTTCCGACAATGCAGTGATAACCAACAAGTAATCTAACTAACAATTCCAAAACTACTGTCTTATACACAGTGTAAGGGGATAAAGAATATGTACATAAGGATATATGAATGAGTGATGGTACAGAGCAGCATACAGTAGATGGTATCGAGTACAGTATATACATATGAGATGAGTATGTAGACAAAGTAAACAAAGTGGCATAGTTAAAGTGGCTAGTGATACATGTATTACATAAGGATGCAGTCGATGATGTAGAGTACAGTATATACGTATGCATATGAGATGAATAATGTAGGGTAAGTAACATTATATAAGGTAGCATTGTTTAAAGTGGCTAGTGATATATTTACATCATTTCCCATCAATTCCCATTATTAAAGTGGCTCGAGTTGGGTCAGTGTCAATGACAGTGTGTTGGCAGCAGCCACTCAATGTTAGTGGTGGCTGTTTAACAGTCTGATGGCCTTGAGATAGAAGCTGCTTTTCAGTCTCTCGGTCCCAGCTTTGATGCACCTGTACTGACCTCGCCTTCTGGATGATAGCGGGGTGAACAGGCAGTGGTTCGGGTGGTTGATGTCCTTGATGATCTTTATGGCCTTCCTGTGACATCGGGTGGTGTAGGTGTCCTGGAGGGCAGGTAGTTTTCCCCCGGTGATGCGTTGTGCAGACCTCACTACCCTCTGGAGAGTCTTGCGGTTGTGGGCGGAGCAGTTGCCGTACCAGGCGGTGATACAGCCCGCCAGGATGCTCTCGATTGTGCATCTGTAGAAGTTTGTGAGTGCTTTTGGTGACAAGCCGAATTTCTTCAGCCTCCTGAGGTTGAAGAGGCGCTGCTGCGCCTTCTTCACGACGCTGTCAGTGTGAGTGGACCAATTCAGTTTGTCTGTGATGTGTATGCCGAGGAAATTAAAACTTGCTACCCTCTCCACTACTGTTCCATCGATGTGGATAGGGGGATGTTCCCTCTGCTGTTTCCTGAAGTCCACAATCATCTCCTTAGTTTTGTTGACGTTGAGTGTGAGGTTATTTTCCTGACACCACACTCCGAGGGCCCTCACCTCCTCCCTGTAGGCCGTCTCGTCGTTGTTGGTAATCAAGCCTACCACTGTTGTGTCGTCCGCAAACTTGATGATTGAGTTGGAGCGTGCGTGGCCACGCAGTCGTGGGTGAACAGGGAGTACAGGAGAGGGCTCAGAACGCACCCTTGTGGGGCCCCGTGTTGAGGATCAGCGGGGAGGAGATGTTGTTGCCTACCCTCACCACCTGGGGCGGCCCGTCAGGAAGTCCAGTACCCAGTTGCACAGGGGCGGGGGTCGAGACCCAGGGTCTCGAGCTTGATGACGAGCTTGGAGGGTACTATGGTGTTGAATGCCGAGCTGTAGTCGATGAACAGCATTCTCACATAGGTATTCCTCTTGTCCAGGTGGGTTAGGGCAGTGTGCAGTGTGGTTGAGATTGCATCGTCTGTGGACCTATTTGGGCGGTAAGCAAATTGGAGTAGGTCTAGGGTGTCAGGTAGGGTGGAGGTGATATGGTCCTTGACTAGTCTCTCAAAGCACTTCATGATGACGGAAGTGAGTGCTACGGGGCGGTAGTCATTTAGCTCAGTTACCTTAGCTTTCTTGGGAACAGGAACAATTACATTTACATTTAAGTAATTTAGCAGACGCTCTTATCCAGAGCGACTTACAAACAATGGTGGCCCTCTTGAAGCATGTGGGAACAGCAGACTGGTATAGGGATTGATTGAATATGTCCGTAAACACACCGGCCAGCTGGTCTGCGCATGCTCTGAGGGGCGCGGCTGGGAATGCCGTCTGGGCCTGCAGCCTTGCGAGGGTTAACACGTTTAAATGTCTTACTCACCTCGGCTGCAGTGAAGGAGAGACCGCATGTTTTCGTTGCAGGCCGTGTCAGTGGCACTGTATTGTCCTCAAAGCGGGCAAAAGTTATTTAGTCTGCCTGGGAGCAAGACATCCTGGTCCGTGACTGGGCTGGGTTTCTTCTTGTAGTCCGTGATTGACTGTAGACCCTGCCACATGCCTCTTGTGTCTGAGCCGTTGAATTGAGATTCTACTTTGTCTCTGTACTGACGCTTAGCTTGTTTAATAGCCTTGCGGAGGGAATAGCTGCACTGTTTGTATTTGGTCATGTTGCCAGACACCTTGCCCTGATTAAAAGCAGTGGTTCGCGCTTTCAAGTTTCACGCGAATGCTGCCATCAATCCACGGTTTCTGGTTAGGGAATGTTTTTATCGTTGCTATGGGAACGACATCTTCAACGCACGTTCTAATGAACTCGCACACCGAATCAGCGTATTCGTCAATATTTTTATCTGACGCAATACGAACCATGTCCCAGTCCACGTGATGGAAGCAGTCTTGGAGTGTGGAGTCAGCTTGGTCTGACCAGCGTTGGACAGACCTCAGCGTGGGAGCCTCTTGCTTAAGTTTCTGCTTGTAGGCAGGGATCAACAAAATGGAGTCGTGGTCAGCTTTTCCGAAAGGGGGGCGGGGCAGGGCCTTATATGCGTCGCGGAAGTTAGAGTAACAATGATCCAAGGTTTTACCACCCCTGGTTGCGCAATCGATATGCTGATCAAATTTAGGGAGTCTTGTTTTCAGATTAGCTTTGTTAAAATCCCCAGCTACAATGAATGCAGCCTCCGGATAAATGGTTTCCAGTTTGCAAAGAGTTAAATAAAGTTCGTTCAGAGCCATCGATGTGTCTGCTTGGGGGGGGATATATACGGCTGTGATTATAATCGAAGAGAATTCTCTTGGAAGATAATGCGGTCTACATTTGATTGTGAGGAATTCTAAATCAGGTGAACAGAAGGATTTGAGTTCCTGTATGTTTCCTTCATCACACCATGTCTCGTTAGTCATGAGGCATACGCCCCCGCCACTCTTCTTACCAGAAAGATGTTTGTTTCTGTCGGCGCGATGCGTGGAGAAACCCGTTGGCTGCACCGCATCGGATAGCGTCTTCCCAGTAAGCCATGTTTCCGTGAAGCAGAGAACGTTGCAGTCTCTGATGTCCCTCTGGAATGCTACCCTTGCTCGGATTTCATCAAACTTGTTGTCAAGAGAATGGACATTGGCAAGAAGAATGCTGGGGAGTGGTGCGCGATGTGCCCTTGTCCGGAGTCTGACCAGAAGACCGCTACGTTTCCCTCTTTTTCGGAGTCGTTTTCTTGGGTCGCTGCATGCGATCCATTCCGTTGTCCTGTTTGTAAGGCAGAACACAGGATCCGCGTCAGGAGGGAAAAACATATTCTTGGTCGTACTGATGGTGAGTTGACGCTGATCTTATATTCAGTAGTTCTTCTCGACTGTATGTAATGAAACCTAAGATGACCTGGGGTACTAATGTAAGAAATAACACGTAAAAAATTCTAAAATGGATTAAATGTGTTTTTCCCCTCATCATTTTTTATGTAAACATTTTTATTTAAAAAAAACTTAGATATCACAGAGGGAGAGGGAGAGTAGAGAGTCAGAACAGAGGGAAAGAGAGAGAGGGAGGGTAGAAAGTCAGATCAGATGGAAAGAGAGAGGGAGGGTAGAGAGTCAGAACAGAGGGAAAGAGAGAGAGGGAGGGGAGAGAGTCAGAACAGAGGGAAAGAGAGAGAGAGAGGGTAGAGAGTCAGAACAGAGGGAAAGAGAGAGAGAGAGAGGGAGGGTAGAGAGTCAGAACAGAGGGAAAAAGAGAGAGAGGGAGGGTAGAGAGTCAGAACAGATGGAAAGAGAGAGAGAGAGGGAGGGTAGAGAGTCAGAACAGAGGGAAAGAGAGAGAGAGAGGGTAGAGAGTCCGAACAGAGGGAAAGAGAGAGAGGGAGGGTAGAAAGTCAGAACAGAGGGAAAGAGAGAGAGAGAGAGAGGGAGGGTAGATAGTCAGAACAGAGGGAAAGAGAGAGAGGGAGGGGAGAGAGTCAGAACAGAGGGAAAGAGAGAGAGAGAGGGTAGAGAGTCAGAACAGAGGGAAAGAGAGAGAGAGAGGGAGGGTAGAGAGTCAGAACAGAGGGAAAGAGAGAGAGAGGGAGGGTAGAGAGTCAGAACAGATGGAAGAGAGAGAGAGAGGGAGGGTAGAGAGTCAGAACAGAGGGAAAAGAGAGAGAGGGTAGAGAGTCCGAACAGAGGGAAAGAGAGAGAGGGAGGGTAGAAAGTCAGAACAGAGGGAAAGAGAGAGAGAGAGAGAGGGAGGGTAGAGAGTCAGAACAGAGGGAAAAGAGAGAGAGAGGAGGGTAGAGAGTCAGAACAGATGGAAAAGAGAGAGAGAGAGAGAGGGAGGGTAGAGTGTCAGAACAGAGGGAAAGAGAGAGAGGGTAGAGAGTCAGAACAGAGGGAAAGAGAGAGAGAGGGAGGGTAGAGAGTCAGAACAGAGGGAAAAAGAGAGAGAGGGAGGGTAGAGAGTCAGAACAGATGGAAAGAGAGAGAGAGAGGGAGGGTAGAGAGTCAGAACAGAGGGAAAGAGAGAGAGAGAGGGTAGAGAGTCCGAACAGAGGGAAAGAGAGAGAGGGAGGGTAGAAAGTCAGATCAGATGGAAAGAGAGAGAGAGAGAGAGGGAGGGTAGAGAGTCAGAACAGATGGAAAGAGAGAGAGAGGGAGGGTAGAGAGTCAGAACAGAGGGAAAGAGAGAGAGGTAGAGGGAGGGTAGAGAGTCAGAACAGATGGAAAGAGAGAGAGGGAGGATAGAGTCAGAACAGATGGAAAGAGAGAGAGAGGGAGGGTAGAGAGTCAGAACAGAGGGAAAGACAGAGAGCAAACCCGTAGTCTCAAGCTCATTACCATAACGCAACGTTAACTATTCATGAAAATCGCAAATGAAATGAAAGAAATATATTCACTCACAAGCTTAGCCTTTTGTTAACAACACTGTCATCTCAGATTTTCAAAATATGCTTTTCAACCATAGCTACACAAGCATTTGTGTATAAGTATTGATAGCCTAGCATAGCATTAAGCCTAGCATTCAGCAGGCAACATTTTCACAAAAACAAGAAAAGCATTCAAATAAAATCATTTACCTTTGAAGAACTTCGGATGTTTTCAATGACGAGACTCTCAGTTAGATAGCAAATGTTCATTTTTTCCAAAAATATTATTTGTGTAGGAGAAATCGCTCCGTTTTGTTCATCACGTTTGGCTAAAAAAAAAAATCCGAAAATGCAGTCTCTACAACGCAAACCTTTTTCCAAATTAACTCCATAATATCGACAGAAACATGGCAAACGTTGTTTAGAATCAATCCTCAAGATGTTTTTCACATATCTATCGATGATAAATCATTCGTGGCAGTTGAGTTTCTACTCTGAAGAAAATGGAACGCACATGGAGCTGGAGATTACGCAATAATTTCGACGGAGGACACCGGGCGGACACCTGGTAAATGTAGTCTCTTTATGGTCAATCTTCCAATGATATGCCTACAAATACGTCACAATGATGCAGACACCTTTGGGAAACGATAGAAAGGGTGTAGAAAGTGTAGGCTCAATTCCTGGCGCATTCACAGCCATATAAGGAGACATATAAGGAGCCATATAAGGAGAACAAAGGGCATTCAAAATCTGGACCATTTCCTGTATGAAATTTCATCTTGGTTTCGCCTGTAGCATTAGTTCTGGGGCACTCACAGATAATATCTTTGCAGTTTTGGAAACGTCACAGTTTTTTCTTTCCAAAGCTGTCAATTACATGCATAGTTGAGCATCTTTTCGTGACAAAATATCTTGTTTAAAACGGGAACGTTTTTTAACCAAAAATTAAAAGAGCCTTATTCTATAATAATGGACAGAGCCCAGTCTTAAAGTCAAACATTCAATTTTATTCACGAGAGTACTGCTCCTTACACATTTTACCACAGGTTATAAACTGAAAATTAGTTTCAGTACCAACCCGTGCCATCTCTGTTCCAGTACAATGGCTGTATGGTTCTCACATCGTCTCCCCCTATTAAGGTAATATATGACCGAGCCAAGGCCAGCTTGTGTAGATAAGACTTCTAGCCAGTCTGGCTATAAGTTCATTAATTTCTACCATGGTACAGACAGTCATTGTTCTAATTCTTGATTATATTTGCACACATTATATTCAGTACTAAGACTAAAAAGAAAATTCATACATATACAGTAACATAATAGTATTCTGATTAGTCAGTCCTGATTGAAATGTGTCCATAATTAGTCATCATTGATAAAAAAAATTCCCTTAACACTGGGTGAAGCAAGTGAGGGGAAGGTCATCATCACTGATAACATTGTTCCTGTCATGATCTGTTTGTGATAGGTTCAGCATATACATTCAACAGCCTGGCTGGCAAATGGCCTGTCTCCCCCTCATAGTCCATATCTGACCCATCGCCATCACAATCACAGAGGACAGCAGCTTTCTCATTTTGAGGGATAACTGCAATGTTGCCTTGTCTGGGCCGTCACCTAGATCCAACACATCCAGAACTGGACTCAAAGTCAAACTAAAAGAAAGAACAGAGTAGAAGAACAAGAACTACTGTATGTGTATCAGTATGTGTAGAACTATGTATGTGTATCAGTATGTGTAGAACTATGTATGTGTATCAGTATGTGTAGAACTATGTATGTGTATCAGTATGTGTAGAACTATGTATGTGTATCAGTATGTGTTTACCTAGATGTACTGTGTTCTCGCAGGTCTCTATTGTTGCCGTCAACATGTTTACTCATTCTATGACCACACTGAACAAAGTCGGGTAATTTCAAATGCATATATCAATACTAGATACCTTAAAGATGATGTGAACCAAAGAGCTTTGTCCTTTCTGAATGTTAACATACTTTACTAACCTTTTGTTTGGGAGCTTTGATGCAGCCATCCTCTTCTCATGGTGCAACCAGGAAGTAAACAGCTCTGGTCATGTGACAATTAACACTGAACATGTGCCAAATTACAGTAAACATGAGACAATGTACATTGAACATGTGACACTGCACATATTTCATTGAGACCCTCTTTTATTTCAATATTTGCTGGAAATGCATTGATACATCATGCAGTAACATTTATAGAGCCTTATAACTGTGTGACGACCCTCCCACTCTTGTCTGCCGTATTCTGTCTTTGTTCTTGTTTCCTTATTAGGATGCCGGTGGGCGGAGTTGGGAGGGTCGTCAGCTACATGGGAAACACCTGGGCCAGGTGTCTCCCAGGATAAATAGACCTCTTCCACATTCATGGAGGAGACTCTCTCCATGCAGACACCCTTTGTAGATTGTGTTGTGGTTCTTGGTGGCCGTTTGTTTGTTTGTTTGCTTTGGCACCTTTCATCACCCTGCATTATCACATTCATGCATGCAAAACACTCACTTACACTACTGATTACTGATTACACACACCATTGTATATTATACTTAGTTGCTTTAGGTAATAAATACATATTTTGCTACTCATTATCTCCACGTTGTCTCCCTTTGTTACGGGCTTTGAGCCGGTTCGTGACAAGTGGGGGCTCATCCGGGATCTTTGAACTATTGGTTTGGGAGACCGTGGAGGTACGTGTTTGGTTTGCATATTGTGTTTGATAGGCCCAGTATTGGTTGCCTTTTGTTGTTTGGTTTGTGTGCTGTGTTGGAGAGACTATAATGGTTAGTTTCCAGGCCCTGCCTAGCCTGAACTCTTGTTCTACTTTCTGTTGGGACATCAGTCTGAGGTGAGTAATCTGCTGTGTACCTCGGTGGGAGATTTGGGTAGGGTAGTGGAACTTGCTACCCGGAGCTATAGCCTT
Source organism: Oncorhynchus nerka (assembly GCF_034236695.1). Taxonomy (NCBI): domain Eukaryota; kingdom Metazoa; phylum Chordata; class Actinopteri; order Salmoniformes; family Salmonidae; genus Oncorhynchus; species Oncorhynchus nerka. The sequence goes on from NW_027040453.1 coordinate 53,221, forward strand.
TTTCCCCTGATAGGTTTAGCGACGTGTTTCATTTTTTGGAATATGTTGGGCATGGTTAATGTTTGTTATTTTTGTGTGGTGTCTGTGGACTGAGCAGTTGTCTCGGGGGCACATCCGTGGCTTGGTGGAATTTGCCAGCATGCTGGGGAGTTCTATTTCCTTGCCAGCGGGCTACAGTGCGTAAATTCCCACCGCAAATCTGCACGAAGACTAGGGTTGAGTTATTGTAGGTTTTGGGGAAGCTCCGTATCTCATCTCTCTTCTGTGGTACTCAGGGTGATTGTCAATTCTCGGGTTGTGGTCTGGTGTGCTCAGCAGAAGGGAAGAGCGAGAATTTTTTTTTGTTTTTTTGTGTGATTATGGCGTCTTATGTAGATAAGTTCATTCGCTCTCCATCAGAGGAATTGTTAGATTTAGGTACTAAAGAACAGCTGTTGAAGGTCGCGGAACACTACAAGGTTGAGATTAGTGATAAACGTCTAAAGAATTCTATTAGGTTGATATTGAAGGCCAATCTGTTGGAGAGTGGTATTCTTGAAGTTACCACTGGGCCAGCCTCTGCTGAGGATTTGTCGTCTCCCCATAACGTTAGAATGGACATTCCATCGGTTAGTCCTAGTAGCCTTCTTTTTGAACAGCAGAAAGAACTGCTTTTGTTACAGCTGGAGCATGATCGTGAGAAGAGAGAGCATGATCGGCAGCATGATCGTGAGAAGCTAGAGCATGATCGGCAGCATGATCATGAGAAGCTAGAGCATGATCGTGTAAAATATGAAAAGGAATTGGCATTTAAACAAGATATGGAGCGTGCTAAAATCAAATTGCAACAAGAACGTATAGAGTTGGTTAGGGAAGGAAAGATCTCAGGGGAGAGTTTGTTTTGGGAAGGTGACCCAGATTTACCTAGGGGTAGTTCCGCTTTTGGTCGTGCCCCAGAGACATTTGATATTGTTGGGAACTTACGGTTATTGCCTCGGTTTAATGAAAGGGACCCCGAGACATTCTTTTCGTTGTTTGAGCGGGTTGCTGACGCTAGGAGTTGGCCTGATTCTGACCGCACTTTAATGTTGCAGTGTGTGCTGACTGGTAAAGCGCAGGAAGCATATTCAGCTCTTAGTGTACACGATAGTGCCAGTTATGATAAAGTTAAAACAGCTGTGTTACAGATTTATGAATTGGTCCCTGAGGCTTACCGCCAACGATTTAGAACTTTAAAAGGGATGATAACCAAACTCATGTTGAGTTTTGCGACAGTTGTCTTTACAGTTTAATCGCTGGTGTTCCGCCTCTGCAGTTGTGACTTTCCAAGGCTGTGTGATCTGATTATGTTAGAGCAATTTAAGGACACAATTCCTGATCGTATTGCCACGTATATTAATGAACAGAAAGTAAAGAATGTTGCTGAAGCTGCAGTTTTGGCAGACGAGTATGTGTTGACTCACAAAAGTGTCTTTGCAGAACCCCGTATTCGGAAAGAGGGGGCGTTCGGATAGATTTGGGCTTCGCTCACCGAGATACTTTGGTTCTCGGGCAGAGTTCTATTCAACTAGGGTTGAACCTGACTCCCATGGTAAAGCTGACTTTGGGCAGGAGTGTCACTACTGTCAAGGTTCAGGGCATTGGAAAAACGAATGTCCACTTCTCAGGTCAAAGGGTGCTTACGCTAAATCTAAGCCTACTGCATTAGCTGCACCTGTTCCACATCAGTTCATTCATGACTCATTTCCTCAGGCCCAGGAGAATGTGAAAGTCCATATTGATCCAGACTATTTACCTTTCATTACAGAAGGTTTTGTGTCTATGTTAGGAAGTAAAGACCTAGTGCCAGTGAAGATCCAGAGACACAGGTGCCTCTGAATCATTTGTGTTGGAGTCTGTGTTACCCTTTTCTGCTGAGACTGATTCGGGGAATAGTGTTCTAATTAGGGGAATAGGTTTGAACACTCTGTCAGTTCCATTGCATAAACTGATGTTGGATTGTGGGCTGGTGAAGGGTGAAGTTGTTGTGGGTGTGCGTCCTTCGTTGCCTATTGAGGGTATCGATGTTATCCTTGGGAATAACTTGGCTGGTGAGCGTGTATGGCCTGTCGTGTTTCCATCTCTAGTGGTTTCCACTAAGCCGTCATTTATTGGGATTCCTGATGAGAGTGTACAGAGTTTCCCAGAGGTGTTCTCTGCGTGTGCAGTGACACGTTCTATGAGCCGTGGCGAACTGGTCACTGCGCCGACTAAGGATAATAATACAAAGTATGTCACTGTTTTCCCTGTTATCCCGTTATCTGTAACCCGCTCAGATCTAATCAATGCGCAACGGGATGACCCCACGTTGGAAGAGTTGCGTGATCAAATTGTGCCTATAGAACAGTTGGGAGATGTCGCCCATGGCTATTTTCTCCAAGAGGATGTCCTGATGAGAAAGTGGGTGTCTCATGATAGTGTTTTTCTGGGGGAGGCAATTAGTCAGGTTGTTGTACCAGTTAAGCTTCGTGAGTTGGTGTTGGAAACTTCTCACAGCGACGTTGCTGGACATATGGGGGTGAGGAAAACCTACAATCGCATATTAAGACATTTCTTTTGGCCTAGATTAAAGAGGGATGTTTCTGATTTTATCAAAACTTGTCACACCTGTCAATTAACTGGTAAGCCTAATCAAGCTATTAAACCAGTACCATTGTTTCCTATTCCTGTACTCAGCCAACCTTTTGAGTATCTGATTATTGACTGTGTGGGTCCTCTGCCTCGTTCTAAAAAGGGTAGCAGTTACCTGTTCACTGTGATGTGTCAGACCACTAGGTTTCCTGCTGCCTATCCTCTCCGATCTATCACGACTAAATCGGTGTTAAAAGCTTTGACTCAGTTTCTCTCATTGTTTGGAATCCCTAAGGTCATTCAGAGTGATCAAGGATCTAATTTTACCTCTAATCTGTTTGGTCAGGTTCTTCAACAGCTCCATATTAAACACAATTTGTCTAGCGCCTATCACGCGCAAAGTCAAGGAGCACTGGAACGTTTCCATCAAACACTAAAGTCTTTGTTGAGAGCTTATTGTACTGAGATGGATAAGGATTGGGAGGAGGGGTTGCCTTGGTTACTGTTAGCCGCTAGGAAGTTTCACAGGAGAGCACAGGTTTCAGTCCAAATGACCTTGTGTTTGGACATAGGGTGCGTGGACTTTTATCTGTTCTCCAGGATGACTGGAAGTCTCCCGAGCCTCCTCAGTCCCTGTTATCGTATGTGTGTGATTTCCGGCGACGGCTGTATGCCGCTGGTGAAATGGCTAAAGAGAAGTTATCATCTTCACAGGAGAGGATGAAGGGCATATTTGATCGCCGAACTGAGCCTCGTCACTTTAGTCCAGGTGACCAGGTTCTTGCTCTGCTGCCAATTGTTGGTTCTCCTTTTCAAGCCAAGTTTCAAGGTCCATATACAGTGGTGCGCCAGTGCACTGAGCAAAATTATCTAGTTGCCACTCCAGAACGGAGGAAAGCACACCAGCTGTGCCATGTAAATCTGTTAAAACCCTATTATGCACGTTCCTCTGAGACTGAACAGTGGGATTCTACAGAGGACGGTAAAACCTGTTATTTTGGCTGATACCGTTGTTTCCTTGGGTTCTTGTCGTGCTAGATCTGTGCATGAGGAGGAAGATGTTCCTGGTCCTGACGATTGTATATTGCAGGGTAGATTGAAAAATTCAGAAACACTGGATATTTTAGACAGTCTTCTCACTCACCTACCTGTTGATGGGCGGAAAGAGATAGTTGGTCTGATTCAGAGATTTCCAGGTTTGTTTTCTGATACACCTACACGTACAAACTTAATAGAACATGATATTGACATTGGAGGTGCTGACCCCATTCGTCAGCGCTTCTATAGAGTTTCTTCAGAGAAACTACGTTGTCTGGATGCTGAGGTCAAGTACATGCTGGAGAGTAAGATAGCAGAGCCTTCTTTCTCCAGTTGGGCTTCTCCCTGTATCTTGGTCAGTAAACCGGATGGAACAAACCGTTTTTGTACGGACTACCGTAAGGTAAACAGTGTCACAAAGCCAGATTCATTTCCTCTTCCTCGGATGGAGGACTGTGTTGATCAAGTCGGTGCAGCTAAGTTTGTGAGCAAATTTGACCTGTTAACCTGTTGCTCCTACCCTCTACTTTTTTGAACATTTTGTTAAAAATCGCGCAACATTTCAGCGCCCTGCTACTCATGCCAGTAATATAGTACGTTCATATGGTTAGAATGTGTGGATAGGAAACCCTCGGACGTTTTTAAAACTGGTTAAATCACGACTGTGGCTATTACATAACGTGCGTTACATCGGAAAGCGCAGGAAAACCTGATCACAGAAAATGGAAATAAATATCCTTGCGCCACTTCAAGCAATTGTTAACAGTGAGCCAAATTAGATAAGACCGAGCATTCAACTCCCACAGCATCCCCATGTTGTCTAGAGTCTTGTGAATTGAATCCTCTTTGATTCTTGGTTGAACCGAAAGAGGGGCACGACTTACCTCCGGTCTCCGCCCAGATCATTCCGGAAGAGCTCTCTCCTGAAATTTTTTCCAAGACGACAGCTAATGATATGTACATCGCCTACGGATGATTTTTATCGCTTATTAACGTTTACTAATACCTAAAGTAGCATTACAAACGTATTTCGAAGTGTTTTGTGAAAGTTTATCGTCTACTTTTTGAATTTTAAAAAATGACGTTACGTTGTGAAATCGCTGTTTTTTTTGTTTATCACACAGTCTACATATAACGATATCTTGGCTTTATATGGCCCGATTTAATCGAAATAAAGACCCAATAGTGTTTATGGGACATCTAGGAGTGCCAACAAAGAAGATGGTGAAAGGTAATGACTGTTTTCTATTTTATTGTGCGGTTTGTGTAACGCCGAAATGCTAATTATTTTGTTTACGTCCCCTGCTGTACTTTTCTGTTGTAGTGTATTGGTGCATGCTATCAGATAATAGCTTCTCATGCTGTCGCCGAAAAGCATTTTAAAAATCTGACTTGTTGCCTGGATTCACAACGAGTGTAGCTTTAATTTGATACCCTGCATGTGTATTTTAATGAACTTTTGAGTTTTAACTAATACTATTAGCATTTAGCGTAGCACATTTGCATTTCCAGAGCTCTAGTTGGGACGCAAGCGTCCCAACTAGAGGCAAGAGGTTAAAAGGCTATTGGCAGGTGCCACTGACGAGTAGGGCACGTGAAATCTATGAATCGTTGGAAGTGACTATGAATCATTATGAGTTGTAAAAATTAAGAAGGACCCTGATGTTCTTTTCGTTGGAGCTTGTAGCTGTTGGTCTTTTGTGCCATGTTCCTGAATGTTTACGAGACTGACCATTGTTTCGGGTTGTCATGTTCTATCTTTCCTGTCTGTTCCCTCCTGGTCTTGTGTTCTTCTTTCCTCTTAAAATATTGCTTCCTATGCACAAAGGTTGCTGAGGTCTGGGGAGGAGGAGGTTGGTTGGTGCAGGTGGTGTGAACACATAACCCCTCGTCAATTTGGGACGCAGAGGCCTGTGTCAATTTGGGACGCAGAGGCCTGTGTCAATTTGGGACGCAGAGGCCTGTGTCAATTTGGGACGCGGGAGGCCGGTATGTTGTTCCGGGGTCCTTGTTGGTCCCCGGTTTTATGGGGGGGAATGTGACGACCCTCCCACTCTTGTCTGCCGTATTCTGTCTTTGTTCTTGTTTCCTTATTAGGATGCCGGTGGGCGGAGTTGGGAGGGTCGTCAGCTACATGGGAAACACCTGGGCCAGGTGTCTCCCAGGATAAATAGACCTCTTCCACATTCATGGAGGAGACTCTCTCCATGCAGACACCCTTTGTAGATTGTGTTGTGGTTCTTGGTGGCCGTTTGTTTGTTTGCTTTGGCACCTTTCATCACCCTGCATTATCACATTCATGCATGCAAAACACTCACTTACACTACTGATTACTGATTACACACACCATTGTATATTATACTTAGTTGCTTTAGGTAATAAATACATATTTTGCTACTCCTTATCTCCACGTTGTCTCCCTTTGTTACGGGCTTTCGGTTCGTGACAACTGGAAATACATTGATACGTCATTCAGTAACATTTATAGAGCCTTATAACTGAAATACATTTACGTCATTCAGTAACATTTATAGAGCCTTATAACTGGAAATACATTGATATGTCATTCAGTAACATTTATAGAGCCTTATATCTGGAAATACATTGATACGTCATTCAGTAACATTTATAGAGCCTTATAACTGGAAATACATTGATACGTCATTCAGTAACATTTATAGAGCCTTATAACTGGAAATACATTGATACGTCATTCAGTAACATTTATAGAGCCTTATAACTGGAAATACATTGATACGTCATTCAGTAACATTTATAGAGCCTTATAACTGGAAATACATTGATACGTCATTCAGTAACATTTATAGAGCCTTATAACTGGAAATACATTGATACGTCATTCAGTAACATTTATAGCCTTATAAGAAATACCTCATATAACTGGAAATACATTGATATGTCATTCAGTAACATTTATAGAGCCTTATAACTGGAAATACATTGATACGCCATTCAGTAACATTTATAGAACCTTATAACTGAAAGCATTTTTTTTCTTCACTATTGTGACTGATGGGATTAAATAGGTTAATTTTAGGTCTTCTGAGATCTCTTTTGTTCGAGGCATGGTTCACATCAGGCAATGCTTCTTGTGAACAGTAAACTCTGACTGTGTGAGTTTTTTTATAGGGCAGCTCTAACCATCATCTCTAATCTCGTCTCATTGATTGGACTCCAGGTCAGTTGACTCCTGACTCCAATTAGCTTTTGGAGAAGTCATTAGCCTGGGGGTTCACATACTTTTTCCAACCTGCACTGTGAAGGTTTAAATGATGTATTCAATATAGACAAGAAAAATACAATAATTTGTGTGTTATTAGTTGAAGCAGACTGTGTTTGTCTATTGTTGTGTCTATGAAGATCAGATCACATTTGATGACCAATTTATGTACACATATCAACACATACATTTTATAGTTTTATCATTTAATCATTTTCGGGAGCAGTTTCATTTTGTTTTTGACGTTGTGTTTTCAAGTTAACACGTAACATTCAGCATTACACTGTTCATTCTACTCCTCACTGTCTATATAGAGTTAACACGTAACATTCAGCATTACACTGTTCATTCTGCTCCTCACTGTCTATATAGAGTTAACACGTAACATTCAGCATTACACTGTTCATTCTGCTCCTCACTGTCTATATAGAGTTAACACGTAACATTCAGCATTACACTGTTCATTCTGCTCCTCACTGTCTATATAGAGTTAACACGTAACATTCAGCATTACACTGTTCATTCTGCTCCTCACTGTCTATATAGAGTTAACACGTAACATTCAGCATTACACTGTTCATTCTGCTCCTCACTGTCTATATAGAGTTCACTGCAAGACTGTCTATATAGAGGACATCAGCATCTAGTGTCTCGTGTTGACGTGTGTTTCTGTGTTTACATGTTTATATTTATACTGGACAGAGAAGGAACCCTGGGGGCTTTTACAGAATGCTAATACACACACACACACACACACACACACACACACACACACACACACACACGCGTGGTACATTATATCAATGCTGGGACCTTTTACCATGAGCTGTTAAAGCCATCATCAGTCAGGGTTGTGATGTCACAGTAGTGATGATGTCACCACTAAGCGCCTCAGGTGTTGTGATGAGTCATCGGCCCTGGACGGGCTTTTACCCTCTTCTCTTTACTCCCCCTCTTTCCTCCTGTTACGGATACAGGTATCCTGTGTCTGTTTGTGTGTATCCTGTGTCTGTGTGTGTGTGTATCCTGTGTCTGTGTATGTGTATCCTGTGTCTGTGTGTGTGTATCCTGTGTTCTTTTCTCTCCTTCTCCCCTCACAGGTGAAAATCATCACTCCCCAATCAGTCAACAATCAATCATCAATCAGAAGACACACCTCCTCCTGTTTCCTACCCAATCACAGTTCCTTTCCCTTGGTTTAAAAACCCCATCATTTGTTTACTCAGCAGCTCAATCTCTCTGTAAATGCCATGTCTGTAGGTCTCTGTGTTTCACTCTCTCTTTGTGTCTTAACCTCTCTTTTGTTTGAGCACCTCCATAGCACTTTGTCATCACCTGTGAGTATTGTTTTGGTTATGGTGTTTGTTTGTTGCTGGTGGGAAAAGGGGGAACCAAGACAAGTCGCCCATGGGCATACACTACCCGTAGGTAGACTTTGTTAAATACACTAGTTAGAACTGGGCGGACCACCCACTGTATTTTTGGTTAGTTGGTTAGCTGCTGTTAAAGTAGGCTAGTCTAGCTTAGGGGTGTTTTTGAATACTTATTGTTTCTTTCCTTGAGTCAAACCCTGAGTTTGACGGTATAATTTCAGTTGTAGTTATTTCGTTCTCACTTTTACTTTGTCACTATTAGAATTTGCATGAGTTATGTTACGAGTCTCATTCATTACCATCCCCCTAGACTGTCGGGCCAAAAGGGATTGTAACACAACCAATAGCAACACACAGAGAGAACCTGAGTGAAGGTCCTGAATGGCAATATCCCCAGTCCCTTTGGTCAGTCTACCACATACCTGTTAGGAGTGGGGATAATGTGTCTGTGTGTGATGTGTGTGTGTGTGTGTGTGTGCACGAAAGAGAGAGTGAAAAAAAAGAAAGAAAGTAACAAAGTAGGCAGAAGGAGAGATAGAAGGAGAGAGAGAGATCTTGGGAGACGTTGTGAAGGGGTAAGGATAAGGACATGAATTTCAACCAGCCCCCATTACCCTCTGCTGTCCAAAACACTGGGAGAGGATGGAGACTGGACGTCTATTTAAAGCCACACAGCAACTCTACCTGACTGTTAACAACCTGGGGCCTATAACAATAATACTATAGATAGAGGAGACTGGTAACAACCTGGGGTCTATAGAGGAGACTGGTAACAACCTGGGGTCTATAGAGGAGACTGGTAACAACCTGGGGTCTATAGAGGAGACTGGTAACAACCTGGGGTCTATAGAGGAGACTGGTAACAACCTGGGGTCTATAGAGGAGACTGGTAACCTGGGGTCAACCTGGGGTCTATAGAGGAGACTGGTAACAACCTGGGGTCTATAGAGGAGACTGGTAACAACCTGGGGTCTATAGAGGAGACTGGTAACAACCTGGGGTCTATAGGAGACTGGTAACAACCTGGGGTCTATAGAGGAGACTGGTAACAACCTGGGGTCTATAGAGGAGACTGGTAACAACCTGGGGTCTATAGAGGAGACTGGTAACAACCTGGGGTCTATAGAGGAGACTGGTAACAACCTGGGGTCTATAGAGAGACTGGTAACAACCTGGGGTCTATGAGGAGACTGGTAACAACCTGGGGTCTATAGAGAGAGACTGGGGTCTATAACAACCTGGGGTCTATAGAGGAGACTGGTAACAACCTGGGGTCTACTGGTAGTCTAGGAGACTGGTAACAACCTGGGGTCTATAGAGGAGACTGGTAACAACCTGGGGTCTATAGAGGAGACTGGTAACAACCTGGGGTCTATAGAGGAGACTGGTAACAACCTGGGGTCTATAGAGGAGACTGGTAACAACCTGGGGTCTATAGAGGAGACTGGTAACAACCTGGGGTCTATAGAGGAGACTGGTAACAACCTGGGGTCTATAGAGGAGACTGGTAACAACCTGGGGTCTATGAGACTGGTAACAACCTGGGGTCTATAGAGGAGACTGGTAACAACCTGGGGTCTATAGAGGAGACTGGTAACAACCTGGGGTCTATAGAGGAGACTGGTAACAACCTGGGGTCTATAGAGGAGACTGGTAACAACCTGGGGTCTATAGAGGAGACTGGTAACAACCTGGGGTCTATAGAGGAGACTGGTAACAACCTGGGGTCTATAGAGGAGACTGGTAACAACCTGGGGTCTATAGAGGAGACTGGTAACAACCTGGGGTCTATAGAGGAGACTGGTAACAACCTGGGGTCTATAGAGGAGACTGGTAACAACCTGGGGTCTATAGAGGAGACTGGTAACAACCTGGGGTCTAGACAACCTGGGGTCTATAGAGGAGACTGGTAACAACCTGGGGTCTATAGAGGAGACTGGTAACAACCTGGGGTCTATAGAGGAGACTGGTAACAACCTGGGGTCTATAGAGGAGACTGGTAACAACCTGGGGTCTATAGAGGAGACTGGTAACAACCTGGGGTCTATAGAGGAGACTAGAGGAGACTGGTAACAACCTGGGGTCTATAGAGGAGACTGGTAACAACCTGGGGTCTATAGAGGAGACTGGTAACAACCTGGGGTCTATAGAGGAGACTGGTAACAACCTGGGGTCTATAGAGGAGACTGGTAACAACCTGGGGTCTATAGAGGAGAGACTGGGGTCTATAGAGGAGACTGGTAACAACCTGGGGTCTATAGAGAGAGACTGGTAGACAACCTGGGGTCTATAGAGGAGACTATAGTAACAACCTGGGGTCTATAGAGGAGACTGGTAACAACCTGGGGTCTATAGAGGAGACTGGTAACAACCTGGGGTCTATAGAGGAGACTGGTAACAACCTGGGGTCTATAGAGGAGACTGGTAACAACCTGGGGTCTATAGAGGAGACTGGTAACAACCTGGGGTCTATAGAGGAGACTGGTAACAACCTGGGGTCTATAGAGGAGACTGGTAACAACCTGGGGTCTATAGAGGAGACTGGGGTCTATAGAGGAGACTGGTAACAACCTGGGGTCTAACAAGAGGAGACTGGTAACAACCTGGGGTCTATAGAGGAGACTGGTAACAACCTGGGGTCTATAGAGGAGACTGGTAACAACCTGGGGTCTATAGAGGAGACTGGTAACAACCTGGGGTCTATAGAGGAGACTGGTAACAACCTGGGGTCTATAGAGGAGACTGGTAACAACCTGGGGTCTATAGAGGAGACTGGTAACAACCTGGGGTCTATAGAGGAGACTGGTAACAACCTGGGGTCTATAGAGGAGACTGGTAACAAGAGGAGACTGGTAACAACCTGGGGTCTATAGAGGAGACTGGTAACAACCTGGGGTCTATAGAGGAGACTGGTAACAACCTGGGGTCTATAGAGAGAGACTGGGGTAACAACCTGGGGTCTATAGAGGAGACTGGTAACAACCTGGGGTCTATAGAGGAGACTGGTAACAACCTGGGGTCTATAGAGGAGACTGGTAACAACCTGGGGTCTATAGAGGAGACCTGGTAACAACCTGGGGTCTATAGAGGAGACTGGTAACAACATCCTGGGGTCTATAGAGGAGACTGGTAACCTGGGGTCTATAGAGGAGACTGGTAACAACCTGGGGTCTATAGAGGAGACTGGTAACAACCTGGGGTCTATAGAGGAGACTGGTAACAACCTGGGGTCTATAGAGGAGACTGGTAACAACCTGGGGTCTATAGAGGAGACTGGTAACAACCTGGGCTCTAGAACATTAACACTTGTGTTCAGCTGCTCGGCCATGGATACACATTTCAACAAGCTAACAGTTCTCGTGCTGAAGTTGCTTCCAGAGGCAGTTTGTAGTGAGTGTTACATCCGAGGACAGACGATTCTTACTCTCTACACGTTTCATCACTCAGCAGTCCTGTTCTGTGAGGTTGTGTGGCCTGGCACTTCTCGGCTGAGCTGTTGTTTTTTCCTATGTTTTTCCACTCCACATAAACAGCACTTACAGTTGAACGGGGTTCAGCTCTAGCAGGGCAGAAATCTGACGAACTGACTTGTTGGAAATGTAGCATCCTATGACGTTGCCACTTTGAAAGTCAATGAGCTCTTCAGTAAGGCCATTCTACTGCCAATATTTGTCTTTGGAGATTGCAATTCTGTGTACTCGATTTTATACACTTCTCAGCAACAGGTGTGCCTGAAATAGCCGAATCCACTAATTATTCCACGTACTTTTGTACACATAGTGTATGCAGCAGCCAATCAGATACACATCCACAAACACAGAGTGTACAAAACATTAGGAACACCTGCTCTTTCCAATACACAGACTGACCAGGTGATTCCAGGTGAAAGATATGATCCCTTATTGATGTAACTAGTTAAATCCACTTCAATCAGTGTAGATGAAGGGGAGGAGACCTGGTTAAAGAAGGATTTTTAAGCCTTGAGACAATTGAGACATGGATTAATGTGCCAAAAAATATTCAACAGAAACTCTCAAAAACCTGGGATATTTTAATGCTGACTGTACTATACAGACTCTGTTTATCAAATCTTTCGTTGTGAGTATTTAAACATTTTGTATTGTTTGTTGGTTTGGCAATGACACTGTCAGCGAGAGAAATATGCTGAGAAGGATTATTCACCACAGCAAGCAAGGTACTAGGGGTCAAACAGACAGGCCTGAGATCTTAAGGTCAGGGCCCTCAGCAGGTAAGAGTCAAACATCAGGGTTCCTCCCCAAGGTACTAGGAGTCAAACAGACAGGCCTGGATGAGATCTTTAAGGTCAGGGCCCTCCCCAAGGTACTAGGAGTCAAACAGACAGGCCTGGATGAGATCTTTAAGGTCAGGGCCCTCAGCAAGGCACTAGGAGTCAAACAGACAGGCCTGGATGAGATCTTTAAGGTCAGGGCCCTCCCAAGGTACTAGAGTCAAACAGTCAGGTCACAGACAGGTCAAACCTGGATGAGATCTTTAAGGTCAGGGCCCTCCCCAAGGTACTAGGAGTCAAACAGACAGGCCTGGATGAGATCTTTAAGGTCAGGGCCCTCCCCAAGGTACTAGGAGTCAAACAGACAGGCCTGGATGAGATCTTTAAGGTCAGGGCCCTCCCAAGGTACTAGGAGAGTCAAACAGACAGGCCTGGATGAGATGAGATCAAACAGACAGGCCTGGATTTAAGGTCAGGGCCTCCCAAGGTACTAGGAGTCAAACAGTCAGGCCTGGATGAGATCTTTAAGGTCAGGTTCCCCAAGGTACAGGAGTCAAACAGACAGGCCTGGATGAGATCTTTAAGGTCAGGGCCCTCCCCAAGGTACTAGGAGTCAAACAGACAGGCCTGGATGAGATCTTTAAGGTCAGGGCCCTCCCCAAGGTACTAGGAGTCAAACAGACAGGCCTGGATGAGATCTTTAAGGTCAGGGTTCCTCCCAAGGTACGAGGAGTCAAACAGACAGGCCTGGATGAGATCTTTAAGGTCAGGGCCTTCAGCAAGGTACTAGGAGTCAAACAGACAGGCCTGGATGAGATCTTTAAGGTCAGGGCCCTTACGAGGAGTCAAACAGACAGGCCTGGATGAGATCTTTAAGGTCAGGGTCCTCCCCAAGGTACTAGGAGTCAAACAGACAGGCCTGGATGAGATCTTTAAGGTCAGGGCCCTCAGCAAGGTACTAGGAGTCAAACAGACAGGCCTGGATGAGAGTCAAACAGACAGGCCTGGATGAGATCTTTAAGGTCAGGGCCCTCCAGCAAGGTCAGCAGGATAAAACAGACAGGCCATGTTAAGGTCCCAGTAAGGCCAGCAGGATAATGTTCCTATCCACCCAGGTAAGGAGTTCAGACAGGGAAATAAAGGCCAGCCCCACCCCAGTACCTGAAGGCCAAGGATATGTCAGGGTCCTCCCCAATCCCCTCTGGGCTCAGCTGGTTAATGTTCCTATCCACCCAGTAAGTAAGGCCAGCAGGATAATGTTCCTATCCACCCAGTAAGGCCAGCAGGATAATGTTCCTATCCAGGCCAGCAGGATAAGTAACCCAGTAAGGCCAGCAGGATAATGTTCCTATCCACCCAGTAACCCAGTAAGGCCAGCAGGATAATGTTCCTATCCACCCAGTAAGGCCAGCAGGATAATGTTCCTATCCACCCAGTAAACCCAGTAAGGCCAGCAGGATAATGTTCCTATCCACCCAGTAACCCAGTAAGGCCAGCAGGTAACCCAGTAAGGCCAGCAGGATAATGTTCCTATCCACCCAGTAAGGCCAGCAGGATAATGTTCCTATCCACCCAGTAAGGCCAGCAGGATAATGTTCCTATCCACCCAGTAAGGCCAGCAGGATAATGTTCCTATCCAGTAACCCAGTAAGGCCAGCAGGATAATGTTCCTATCCACCCAGTAACCCAGTAAGGCCAGCAGGATAATGTTCCTATCCACCCAGTAAGGCCAGCAGGATAATGTTCCTATCCACCCAGTAACCCAGTAAGGCCAGCAGGATAATGTTCCTATCCACCCAGTAAGGCCAGCAGGATAATGTTCCTATCCACCCAGTAAGGCCAGCAGGATAATGTTCCTATCCACCCAGTAAGGCCAGCAGGATAATGTTCCTATCCACCCAGTAAGGCCAGCAGGATAATGTTCCTATCCACCCAGTAACCCAGTAAGGCCAGCAGGATAATGTTCCTATCCACCCAGTAAGGCCAGCAGGATAATGTTCCTATCCACCCAGTAAGGCCAGCAGGATAATGTTCCTATCCACCCAGTAAGGCCAGCAGGATAATGTTCCTATCCACCCAGTAAGGCCAGCAGGATAATGTTCCTATCCACCCAGTAAGGCCAGCAGGATAATGTTCCTATCCACAGTAACCCAGTAAGGCCAGCAGGATAATGTTCCTATCCAGTAACCCAGTAAGGCCAGCAGGATAATGTTCCTATCCACCCAGTAAGGCCAGCAGGATAATGTTCCTATCCACCCAGTAAGGCCAGCAGGATAATGTTCCAGTAGGCCACCCAGTAACCCAGTAAGGCCAGCAGGATAATGTTCCTATCCACCCAGTAAGGCCAGCAGGATAATGTTCCTATCCACCCAGTAACCCAGTAAGGCCAGCAGGATAATGTTCCTTCCAGTAAGGCCAGCAGGATAATGTTCCTATCCACCCAGTAAGGCCAGCAGGATAACCCAGTAAGGCCAGCAGGATAATGTTCCTATCCACCCAGTAAGGCCAGCAGGATAATGTTCCTATCCACCCAGTAAGGCCCAGTAAAGTAAAGTAAGGCCAGCAGGATAATGTTCCTATCCCACCCAGTAAGGCCAGCAGGATAATGTTCCTATCCACCCAGTAAGGCCAGCAGGATAATGTTCCTATCCACCCAGTAAGGCCAGCAGGATAATGTTCCTATCCACCCAGTAAGGCCAGCAGGATAATGTTCCTATCCACCCAGTAAGGCCAGCAGGATAATGTTCCTATCCACCCAGTAAGGCCAGCAGGATAATGTTCCTATCCACCCAGTAAGGCCAGCAGGATAATGTTCCAGTAAGGCCCAGGATAATGTTCCTATCCACCCAGTAAGGCCAGCAGGATAATGTTCCTATCCACCCAGTAACCCAGTAAGGCCAGCAGGATAATGTTCCTATCCACCCAGTAAGGCCAGCAGGATAATGTTCCTATCCACCCAGTAAAGGCCAGCAGGATAATGTTCCTATCCAGTAACCCAGTAACCCAGTAAGGCCAGCAGGATAATGTTCCTATCCACCCAGTAAGGCCAGCAGGATAATGTTCCTATCCACCCAGTAACCCAGTAAGGCCAGCAGGATAATGTTCCTATCCACCCAGTAAGGCCAGCAGGATAATGTTCCTATCCACCCAGTAAGGCCAGCAGGATAATGTTCCTATCCAGGCCCAGATAATGTTCCTATCCACCCACCCAGTAAGGCC
Organism: Oncorhynchus nerka; assembly: GCF_034236695.1. Classification (NCBI taxonomy): domain Eukaryota; kingdom Metazoa; phylum Chordata; class Actinopteri; order Salmoniformes; family Salmonidae; genus Oncorhynchus; species Oncorhynchus nerka. The sequence continues at coordinate 68,930 of NW_027040453.1, forward strand.
AGCAGGATAATCCTATCCACCCAGTAACCCAGTAAGGCCAGCAGGATAATTCCTATCCACCCAGTAAAGTAAGGCCAGCAGGATAATGTTCCTATCCACCCAGTAACCCAGTAAGGCCAGCAGGATAATGTTCCTATCCACCCAGTAACCCAGTAAGGCCAGCAGGATAATGTTCCTATCCACCCAGTAACCCAGTAAGGCCAGCAGGATAATGTTCCTATCCACCCAGTAAGGCCAGCAGGATAATGTTCCTATCCACCCAGTAACCCAGTAAGGCCAGCAGGCTACTCTCCTTTTATTGCTATGTAACTATTATAACTGTTGTCCATTTGTTTTTCTATTAAAACGCCATATTAAACGTGTACATGACACTGCAACAACATGTCCCCATGGGGACAATAAAGTCAGTAATTAAAGAGGGTGAATGGGCAAGACAAAAGATCAGGGCATGGCAGTAGCTTGCCAGGCGCATCGGTTTGTGCCAAGAACTGCAACGCTGCTGGGTTTTTTCACGCTCAACAGTTTCCCCGTGTGTGTCATGAACGGTCAACCACCCAAAGGACATTCAGCCAACTTGACACAAGTGTTGGGGGAGCATTAGAGTCAACATGGGCCAGAATCCCTGCGGAATGGTTTTGACACCTTGTAGAGTCCATGACCTGACGAATTGAGGTTGTTCTGGGGGCAAAGGGGAGGGGCAACTCAATATTAGATTAGAATTGAGGCTGTTCTGGGGGCAAAAGGGGAGGGGCAACTCAATATTAGATTAGAATTGAGGAATTGAGGCTGTTCTGGGGTCAGTAGGGAGGGGCAACTCAATATTAGATTATTGAGGCTGTTCTTGAGGCTGTTCTGGGGTCAGAAGGGGAGGGGCAACTCAATATTAGATTAGAATTGAGGCTGTTCTGGGGTCAGAAGGGGAGGGGCAACTCAGGGGTCAGAAGGGAGGGGCAACTCAATATTAGATTAGAATTGAGGCTGTTCTGGGGTCTGGGGCAACTCAATATTAGATTAGGGGCTGTTCTCAATATTAGATTAGAATTGAGGCTGTTCTGGGGTCAGTAAGGGGAGGGGCAACTCAATATTAGATTAGAATTGAGGCTGTTCTGGGGTCTGGGGTCAGGAGGGGAGGGGCAACTCAATATTAGATTAGAATTGAGGCTGTTCTGGGGTCAGTTCTAGGGGAGGGGCAACTCAATATTAGATTAGAATTGAGGCTGGCTGTTGTTCTGGGGTCTGTTCTGGGGTCAGTTCTGGGGGAGGGGAGGGGCAACTCAATATTAGATTAGAATTGAGGCTGTTCTGGGGTCTGTTCTGGGGTCAGAAGGGGAGGGGCAACTCAATATTAGATTAGAATTGAGGCTGTTCTGGGGTCTGTTCTGGGGTCAGAAGGGAGGGGCAACTCAATATTAGATTAGAATTGAGGAATTGAGGCTGTTCTGGGGTCAGAAGGGGAGGGGCAACTCAATATTAGATTAGAATTGAGGCTGTTCTGGGGTCAGAAGGGGAGGGGCAACTCAATATTAGATTAGAATTGAGGTTGTTCTGGGGTCAAAAGGGGAGGGGCAACTCAATATTAGATTAGAATTGAGGCTGTTCTGGGGTCAGTAGGGGAGGGGCAACTCAATATTAGATTAGAATTGAGGCTGTTCTGGGGTCAAAAGGGGAGGGGCAACTCAATATTAGATTAGAATTGAGGCTGTTCTGGGGTCAGTAGGGAGGGGCAACTCAATATTAGATTAGAATTGAGGCTGTTCTGAATTGGGTCTGTTCTGGGGTCAGGGGAGGGGCAACTCAATATTAGATTAGAATTGAGGCTGTTCTGGGGTCTGGAATTAGGTCAGGGGAGGGGCAACTCAATATTAGATTAGAATTGAGGCTGTTCTGGGGTCAGAAGGGGAGGGGCAACTCAATATTAGATTAGAATCTAAGGCTGTTCTCAGGAGGGGTCATTTAGGCTGGGAGCAGCCAATCAATACACATCTACATTAGAATAGCAGCCAATCACAATACACATCTACATATGTAGCAGCCAATCACAATATATGTAGCAGCCAATCACAATACACATCTAGCACATATGCAGCAGCCAATCTACATATGCAGCAGCCAATCACAATACACATCTACATATGCAGCAGCCAATCACAATACACATCTACATATGTAGCAGCCAATCACAATACACATCTACATATGTAGCAGCCAATCCAATCATCACATATGTAGCACAATCAATACACATCTACATATGTAGCAGCCAATCACAATACACATCTACATATGTAGCAGCCAATCACAATACACATCTACATATGTAGCAGCCAATCACAATACACATCTACATATTTTTTATTTTTTCTATTTTACCTTTATTTTACTATGCAAGTCAGTTAGTTGGTTACAGTTGGTTACTTCCGGGTTGGAGCGAGCAGTCGCATCCGCGCTTCGGTCTGCAGGTTGTATAACTTTTCATTACATTTCATTACATTTCATTATAGTACAACGGTCTGATTTGTCTAATCTTAGCAATTTCTTCTTAGCTAGCTACATAGTCGTCGTTGTATCAAAGATAATTGCGTAATTATCGTATTTCGTCGTCTCCTATCTGCCCAACACGTTCACCGTCTACCGTAGCACTGTAGTAACTATCACACTCAACTGAACGACTTGATTAGTGTAGTGTTAGCTAGCTACATAGTTGTCTTTGCTGTCTTCGTATCCAAGATAATTGTGTAGTTAGAGTGTGTAGTCTTAGAGTGATTATCTTAATTTACCGAGGTTAGCTAGCCAGCTAGCCAGCTAGCCAGCTATTTTGTCATCCTTAACGTAGGAGACACTCCTAGCTAGCCAATAGCCAGCCAACGTCTACTGAATAGAACTTTCGCATTCCGGTCGCATTCCGCTTCGCTCCACAGGTAGTATCATATTTCATTTCATTTCATTACAGTCCCAACGGTGTGATTTGTTTGATCGTAGCTAGCTACATAGCTAGCTACATAGCCGTCTTTGTTTCAAAGATAATTGTGTAGTCTAGAGCGATTTTCTAGGTTAGCTAGCCAGCTATTGTCGTTCTCCTAACGCAACGTAACGTAACCAACACTGCTAGCTAGCCAGCTTGCCCCGAAAAGCAGCATTGTAGAAACTTCACACTCAACGGAACGACTTGATTAGGGTAGTGTCAACAACGCAGCTAGCCTACCTCAGCAGTACTGTATCATTTTAATCATTTTAGTCAATTAGATTCTTGCTACGTAAGCTTAACTTTCTGAACATTCGAGACGTGTAGTCCACTTGTCATTCCAATCTCCTCTGCATTAGCGTAGCCTCTTCTCTAGCCTGTCAACTATGTGTCTGTCTATCCCTGTTCTCTCCTCTCTGCACAGACCATACAAACGCTCCACACCGCATGGCCGCGGCCACCTAATCTGGTGGTCCCAGCGCGCACGACCCACGTGGAGTTCCAGGTCTCCGGTAGCCTCTGGAACTGCCGATCTGCGGCCAACAAGGCAGAGTTCATCTCAGCCTATGCCTCCCTCCAGTCCCTCGACTTCTTGGCTCTGACGGAAAC